>NW_006922204.1:969403-973879 GCF_000298275.1 Orycteropus afer afer
GCTCCCGGGAGGAGAGGCCTGATGGCTCCCGATTAGACTGACTTGCCACTTCGAAAGCTGAGAGTGCGTCCTCAGGGCAGCGCCTCCACCTCAGTGGCGCACTGATCTCTGGCCTCTCTAGGTCGGACGGGCCTCGGAGGTGCCTGGGAGACGGCCGCAAGCAATGCCTGGCATCTGAGCGTCCAGTTTTCCCTTGTGATCCAGAGTTGCGCTATTTTTCTTCACCCTTTAGACCCACTGTTGTTAGCTTGTTAATACAGTTCCCAAAAAATGTCCCTTCAAAGACAAAGTTCTGCCCAACGCGCGCGGCCTTCCCTAGAGAGCGGAAAGGGACAGGCGAGGGTCAGCTCGGCGCCTGGGGACGGGTCTGAGGTCTCTCCCTGCTCCTCATACCTCCCTCTTAACCCCACAAGTTCATCTCTCTTAGTGAGGTGGTCACCCCAAGGCCTGACGGATGGCCTTGAACCGCGCCAGAGAACAGAACCTGCGGAGGCCCTGGGCGCCCCCGACTGGGAAAGACCCAGATTCGACTTAAGCCAAATCTAAGCGCCCCCAATTCTCCTGAATTCTCAGGCTAGACTCCCACTTGCAAAGGTGAGAAGAATGAGCCCTAGGGCGAGTGCATTTTCCCCCCCCCCGAAGCAACTCCCTGGGCGGCCTGCATGAGAACTGAGAAGGGCCCAGACTGGAGTGGGGCGGAGCGCGGGCTAGGGGCCGGCACCGAGGCCTTCTCCGTGGACGCGAGGCCTGGGGGCAAGCCAGGGCCCAGACGCGGGCGGTGGGAGCTAGGGAGGTGGGCGGGAGAGGGCCGGGATAGGGAAATCCACGCCGGGTTTTCCTCTCTCAACCCCTTCAATGTGTCAAAGAGAAAAGCGTTTTTTACAAAGGATTATACTTGAATCACTTACAGTCAGTATTAAAAAAATACAAGGATGCATAACTGGGAATTTTTTTTTTTTTTTTTTATTTTTTTTTTTTTTATATGTATTTGGTTAAAATTTAAACTGGGAATTTTTTTTTTTTTTTTTTACAGCCATAAACATCTGCATAACTCTTGGATGCTGGTGGGTGGCAGTCACATCGGGCTGGCTTGGCAGGAGCACTCAAGATCTAACTTGAGGGGGATGAACGGTTAGGCACGGACGCCTTAATAATGCGAATCCTGATACTACTACTATTAAAGGCAGAAGGAAAAAACTCTCTGTGTGTCTCTGTCCGTCTCTGTCTCTTTCTCCCTCTCTCAGGTTTCTAGTTTCTCATTTGTTCCTATCCTTAGATGACGGGGTGAGGGGAGCGGAGGCGGAGATGCCGAGCCATCGTTGACATCTCATTTTCTTTTAAGCCCTCCCTGTGATGCCCAGGCCCCTGGGACCGTCTGCTGCTCTCGGCATTCTTTCTCCTCCGTCCTCGTCAACAGTTGAGTGGTTTGATACTGTCCCGTTGAGCTTTCACCCAGCATGTAATGCGCTGATTACCTCCCTTCTCTGCTTCTCTCCCCCGGCCCCGAAAAGCCCCATCGCGGCGCGCCGGGTTCCTCGGAGGGGACAGGCGGAGAGGCGCATCGGCGTCCTGGGCTGCTCCAGCTGCGGACCCTCGAGGGCGCCCCTGCGGCTGGCCGCTGGGCGACATCAAGGCACTGTTCCCTCCCAGGCGGGCCCCGCGTCGGAAATCCACAAGACCCGGCTGCCCGCGTCTGGGTGACTTGCGAGTCGGCTGCCCACACTCAGGGAGTGGGCTGCGAACGAGGCCCAGAAAGCCCGTGTTCAACAAGAGACCCAAACGCTCAAATCGTTGCCGAGCGCCCAAGGGGCCTGCAACTCTCTCGGCAGAAGATTTCCTCGCCTCAGTCCGTTCCCCTCCTCCGTCTTCTACAGCTGCCCTCCTTCTATTAAAAAGGAGTCGGACTTTCTGCTGGGGGGCTAGTCTAATTTCAAGCCTCCACTGTAAAGGGGGAGGATAACATAGACTTTCTGATTCTGACTGAATGCCCTCTAGGAGTCCAGCGACTTCTGTTAATGGCATGGGAAGTATATCTCTGGGAAACCTGTGTGAAGACACTTGCTTTACTGGTTGTGTTGTTTGATTTCTTTATTGTATCTTTCTGATCACCCTTCCCAAGTGAGGATACTATTGGGAAGACAAGTCCATTCACCTCGGGGAGAAGGGCCAGCTCACTTGACACCCAGACACCCAGCAGCCCTGCCATGAGATCTTGGTCACATTCAGTACCCCACTTCAAAATCGCCAATGGACTCTTGTAATTCCTGAGAGAAAAATAAAAATAAATAAATAAATAAACCAAACTCAGAAACTTTGGTGGCATGCCTAAGGGAGACAGAATTTGCTAGTGTTTCCATGGTATCTAATCAGAATATGTGTTTCGGATGTATGCGTGTGATTCTTTATGTTATTATTATTATTATTTTAAATAAAAGGTTTCTTCTATATCGAAGAAGACTGAAATTGGTTTGATGAGTAGGTAGACTTTGAAGAGCTGGACTATAGGACGATTTGGAAAAGAAGTTGTAGTTGAGCACAATGTACTATTTACTGTCACGTCACTTTCTTTTCGCCTCACCTTCTTAACTTTCTCTTACCCACTAATCAAAGTCATTTCATTTTGGTGATATTATCCACGTTTGTTCATTGTTACTCAGAACACCTGGTTCCTTTAATCTTTGGATCTGCAACTATTGTTTGCTTTTTCTGGGTTGTCCTGGGGGGGAACAATGGTTTGAGGTTCATCTGCTTGGAAAATCAACCAGTAAGAGAAGAATGACAATTAAGGTTGGAGGTAAGGGCCGGACGTGTTGAACGCTCTTGTTTATGATTAAAAAAAAAAAAAAAAAATGAGCCTTGTCCCCAGGACTGGAAATAATAATTACCTACAAGAGACGAATGGAAGAAACCCTTTTCCTTTCTATGATGAGAGCTAATTCGACATCGCAGTTTTACAATTATATTTGCCAGAAACGCGGGATAAGGGGGTGGCAGTTAGATGTCATTATCCGGGAAGGGAGGTGTTTGGAGGAGAGCTAACCTCACACACTTTTCATTGGAGATGTTTTAATTTATCGTCCAATATACACATAGATATATAAAGGTGTAATGGGCTTCCAGCTACACCGCCAGCTCAGGTCCCCTTAAATTATGCTCAATTTCTTCAAAACATATATTTAAACAATAGAAATAAACTTCATTGGAGACTGGCGACCAATTTGGAAGCCATTGGAAGGGAAGACAATAAGTCTTGATTACACGGGAGGATTCTCTGTGATGTGAGATCCCCCTGTGCCAAGTCATTTTGCTGTTTTATTTATTTCATTTCTTTCTCTCTTTTTCTTTTTCTTTTCTTTTTTTTTTTTTAAACAAACTTTCATTCATTTATGGTCTTCTGCAACCTAATTTAACACTGGAGCGCGTTATTGCAGTGTTAGGAGGAGAGAAAGAGGGAGAGAAAACAACAATACTGCAATGATCCAAATGATACAGTGGAATTATAGCAATTATAGTTCTACTTGTGGAAGAAAACCTTGCTGAGATAAGGCAAACAAACTGAAGCCTTGTGAGGATAACAAGCGTCGCGATTGACAGCCAGTGCTGGGAAGAGCCGGAGGGCACACACAGAAATATTTGCCCCCCCCCCCTTAACTCCAACCTGTCAAGGTTAACCTCCTCAAACGCTGCTTTCAGCGTTGGACCGACTTCTGGGTCTGCGTTTTCCACCCAGAATCCAGTGTCAGATTACTCAATAAGCAAGGTAAGCACGGGCTTACTTGTGCTTACTTACTAATCAGTAGTGAAAATTTCACATTTCTTGCAGCACCTCAAGGATTCTGCTTCTAGGTATGGCTGGCATCTGTCTCTTTCCCAACCCCGCAGCACCTTCCTACAGAATCAAAGCCTCCTTTCAAATTTGCAATCCTTGACAGGGACCCAGTACCCAGTCAACAAGGTAAGCACGGGCTTACTTGTGCTTACTAAGTACGTACAAGTAAGCCCGTGCTTACCTTCTTGAGTAATCCACCCCTGGCCCAGATCCAGGTCTGTCCTCTTGGAAGTCTGAGAACAGGAGGAAATGTGACATAATCCGCTTGCCTAGCACTTCCCCCTGGCCTCCCCGGCCCCGGCTTGCCCTTCCGGCCTCCCCCTTGGCCTCGGGCACCTGTCTGTGCAAGGGGTTGGTTTCCTGATGTGTTTTGGGAAGCAGCCTGTGGGACGGTCCAAAGGAACCGAGGACTTGGGTTGCCAGGGGAGACTTCCTCGCGCTGGCTCTGGCGCCGTGGCCCGAGGCTCGGCGCTCAGGGCTCGCCGGGGTAGCTGGCTGGGAAGCAGCTTTTTGCGCAGCAGTGTCCCCAGGACCACAGCGAGCCCTCGAGGTACGATAGTGTGAGTGCGATTGCTGTGACAGGACAACTCCGCTTATTTGCAAACTTCGTCACTTTCCGTTGCCCCTCCGCAGGCAGGGGTGGGGGT
>NW_006922204.1:974174-980432 GCF_000298275.1 Orycteropus afer afer
ACAGACCCGCAGGGGGAAACTTCTCGGCGTCCTGTCATCACCACCATCTGGTTTCCGCTCTCAAACGCAGGACTGCGGGACCCCGACACGTCCGGGGCCCAGGCGTCCACTGAGCAACAGTTACCCTGTCGCTGCAGCGCCCCGTGACCCCTCACAGGTTGGGGGGTGAGGATTGGCCCTCGGGTAAGGAGGATCGAGGGACCCCTTGCGGGCGTCGGTGCCAGATTCGCGGCGACCGACTCTGGCCGGCCGGGTCCTCCCACCGGGCCAAGGTCTCGGCTCGGCGTCACTGTCGGAGCGCGCCCCCTAGCGGGGGCTCCGGGCGGCCCGGGCCCTCCCGCCGCAGTTTCTGGGGACTGAAGTTGGCAGATCCGAGGGATCCGCAGGAATGAATGAGGGGAGAAAACAAAAGCATTGGAAACATTTCCAAGTGTTCAATAAAAGACCCATCTGTACCTTTCTTCTCCAGCGCGTTCGCGGTTAATGTCCCCCTATGCACCCAAGAAGGGAGATAATTGCGGGGTGGACTCTGGCTGGCGAACCTCAGGAAACAGTGGACCCAGGAGCAGAATCACTGGGAGTGGGGTGAAGGCGAGAGTGCGAGGATGCAGCCGAGCCCAAGAGCCCAGTGTCTGGGGTGCTGGCGGAGGCCTGGCTGCCTCGCCCCCACATTCCTCACACCCTAGGGAGGAGTGATCTGAAGGTGGCTACTCTGGTACTTTCTCCATGGGAAATCTGGTTCTAGGATCCCCTCCCACTTTCTGACTCTAGACTATTTCAACCTTTGATTCTAAGGTCCCCTCTACTCTGATTTTAGGGACCCCTGACTCTGGGAGGCCCTGGCCACTGCCCTGCTCACCCTGCGGCTTTTGTCCCCAGATTCCGTTACTCCCCACTCATCAACCACCTCTTGGTCTGCCCAGGGCAGTAGACAAGAGAAATGAAGGCTCCGTGTCCACCCTCTTTGACTTGTTCAACCTAGAAAGCATGAGTTTTCTTGAAGCTCCTTAAAAGCTCCAGTAAAAAGTTCCCACCGATGAAGCTTTTACAAAGGTAAAAACGACGCCCTGTTCCTGTGGAGCCATTCGTTGCTATTTCTTTTGCTCTGACTGAGTGTGTCAAACCCAACTCATCCATCAGAAAAACACAAACCGTCCTTCTAACGCGGCTGCCACCTCCTGTCCTCAGACCTGCAGGATTTTAAAGTCACACTTGAGGCCACCAACACATTTACTAGGTAAGGCCTGGAAATGCAGAGTCCAAAAATAGGAGTGATAACAGCTCCTTAGGGTTCCTGGTTTTGTGATGTGTCTCGCTAATTGGGAAGTTCAACACGAGGCTTCCCCTGCCCATAAAAGGCTGGTGCTTCGGGGTGGGGGAGCAGATGGAAGGGCTCCCGTGGGAAGGGAGGCGTGGGTGCCCCGTGGTTAATTAAGAGGTGCATTGTGTTGAGGGAGGAAGGGAAGATGCCGAGGCTGAACAGTGCTCTGTTCCCTTGATCACAAAATAACCTGCGAGGAAGAAAAAAAAAGCCAGCGACTAAGACAGAGCCGCCTCGGGAACGGATACCGTTAGAACTGCAGTGCTTCTGGAACCAAGATAGCTAATTTCCTGCCGCAAATCACTTACCCGATGAGAAAACACAAATAGCTGAACAGAAGGGGGAAAAATAGAGGAGGAGGAGGAGGAAGAAAGGCATTGGGCTAGAAATAACCGCGTAAAAGGGCCTACATCCAACGCCCTGACAGGCGTCTCCTCCGAACCTGGGCCCGCTCCATGCTCCCCCAGCGACCCCCGTTCTGCCTCCGACTTTTCCAACCCACCCAGAGCCCTTTCCGGGCACAGCCAGCGGGTCTGGGGGTGGGGAAAGCCTCCCAAGCTGAGGGTACGAGGGGACGGTGGCAGAGAACCGGGAGACCGCGGCCTAGGGAGACAGGGCCCACCGGGGCTCGACGGCCTGGCCTCTTCCTCCTCCCAGCGGCCACCGCGGGCAGGGCCTTCCGGGGGCACCTCATGGCTGCTGCGGTCTCGGTGGCTCCATCGGGAAGGGGATGCCCCCGACGGAGGGGGCCCCCGGGCGCCCTGCTGCTGGAGGCCCCACGTCGCATCGCCTCCTGGGTCTTGGGGACCGGAGTTGCAGGGCCCAGACTGCGCCCCCGAGACCCTGATGGCACCGAGCAGCGGAAAGGACAGCGGGCCAGGTCCGGGAGGCAGGCCCAGGGCGCCCGCGAGGGGGCGCAGTGGGAAGGGACCGAGGTGGCAAGCGCCTGACAGGGGCGAGGGCAGGACCCTCCCCGCGCGGCTCAGGAGCGAGGTCCCCGGGGCGCAGGGCGCCGTCAGGAGCCGGTGTCGCAGGCACCTGCCACCCCTCGCAAACGACCGCGGTCGCAGGTGCGGGCGGAGACTCGAGGCAGGAGGAGAGGAGGAAGGAGGAGAGAGAGGGGGGTGGGGGAAACAATCCGTTTCGATGCAAATGCACCGAAAATGAACCTTGGCAGTTTGTCTTTGGGGATTAAATGAGAAGATGTCAGATTCCGTGAGTAGATTTCTCCCTGTCGCCTGAAATGGTCTGTTTCATGTCCCCAATCAACATCACATTCTTTCCCCTACTTCAGA
Organism: Orycteropus afer afer; assembly: GCF_000298275.1. Lineage (NCBI taxonomy): Eukaryota > Metazoa > Chordata > Mammalia > Tubulidentata > Orycteropodidae > Orycteropus > Orycteropus afer. The sequence continues at coordinate 976,791 of NW_006922204.1, forward strand.
TTTGGCGACTCTTAGCCCGGTTCCTGGAGGCCCAGGGTGGCGCAAAAGGTTAAGCGCTTGACCCCTGCCCAAAGGTTGGCAGTTTGAACCCACCCAGAGGCTCCTGGGAATCCGGCCATCTGAAAGAAACCCCGTGGGGCAGTCCGAATCTGCCCCCCGCCCTGGGGGCTCCATGAACCAGAATCACTAGAAGGCAACCAGCCACCGCAGCACGGTCCCTGGCACCCGGGAGCAGCTTCACCTGGACTCACCAGGCCCATCCGCTTGGGGCCTGTCGGAACGCCGAAGGCAACGGTTTGATTCCGGCAATTGACCCTTGATTTTTCACTCTCCCCGGGGTGAGCGCCTATTGATGCGTTCTTTTCGCCCTCCTTTCTTATTTATCCAGGCCTCATTCTCCGTCCTCCTTTCTCCCATGACCGACCCTGAGGCCACTGCAGTGTTCTTTACTTGTCCGGGTTTAAGGTTTGCAAGGGACTACTAAGAAAAAAATGAAGACCAATGCATTTTGCTGCTAGAATTTCTGAAGGGCTGGAAAGCAGGGAGATTGAAACATACACAGTTCAAGGGAAATTTAGACCCAGGAGTGATTTTTTTTTACTTATTTCTTTTCACGGATAATAGAGCGTTGGCGGTATCTGTCTCTGTAGTTCTCCCCAATAAAGCGCTCCAGGGCTGTCATGTACCAGGTGTCGAATTTCCCTTTTCTGAGAAAGTAAGGGACCACCAGCACTAACTTTTAAATAGTACAAATAGAAAAAAATATGGTTGTTGACAACCTTCCACGCTGGAGAATCAGTTCCAAACCCCTCCCCCGTCTTTCTTTGTAGTGCGGACTGGCTTTTGGGGTAGGGTGGCATGTACCCCACACAGAGAATTATAAACAAAGATTGGCTGATTTAAATTCTGGGGCCCCAGGCGAAAATACCCAGACAGGGCTTTTTACTCTCTGCCAACTGCAAAAGGGACTGATCATCAAAGAAAATGCCTGTCCTTTCTTTCAGGCTTTCACTTATCTCCTGGAAAATACGGCCTACTTAGGTAGCAGGCCTCACGGACTGGCAGGAGGGGAGGAGGAGAGACCAGGCCCTGCAAAGACTCATTTCCCCAGAAGCCCAGGCCAGGGGCTTTGCTGATTGGGGTTTCAGCTGTGTTCATTCCCATGCACCTAGGGCTTCCGCAACTGGCCCCCCACTGCACCCACTGCAAACTGTCTCACCCAGAAGTGTTTGACCAAAGGGAAACTGGCCCAGGATTGCTCCCCAGTGGCTCTCTTCATGGACTACCGGTCGCCTTTTTCTCCTCACCCTCCTTTCTCCTCCAGCTTTTGGGTTGAAGCATTTTGATGTTATTTATACAAAGCCAGCGACATTAGAGTAACCTTTTTATTGCATTACACTAAAGGGAGATTGAACTGTAACTTTGAAAATTTTGACATTCCAATGAGCACTAGATTAAGTTGCTTAAAAACATTTTGAAGGCACCATTGGCATTGTCTGGGGTGGGAAATGAAACAAAGGATTTCACAGCATGTCGGTTTTAATACTAAATATGCTCATATTTAAGACTTTAAATAGAAGCCAGGGGAATGGGGCCTGTGCAATAGTAACAGAGGGGGATGGAGTGAGAAGATGGAAGGCAAGTGCCTTGGAGAAGACAATCCTGGTATTATTCTAAGTGTTTTGCACACCCATCGGTGAATCCTCGGACAACCCAAGGAAACATTACCACTGCATGTTCGGCATTCATATGCTCAAGGAGAAGTAGTTCACCCGAGGTCATACAGCTGGACCCATGCGTTCTGACTCCAGGTCTGCCACTCTTCTCTCAATCCTGCCCATTTTATAGGCTCATTTTATAGATATGTAATTTGAGGGTCACAGAGAGAAGAAATGACCTGTCCATAGCCACACAGTCACACAGTGGTGACGGGAGGCGGGGGGGGGGGGGCGAGGTACAATTTGGGACTTGGGCATCACATGCTACCTCCTAAAAAAGCTTTGGAAGAAAAGATGGCAGCTTATTTCCTTTTTTTCGGTTGTTGTTGTCGTTATGTGCCATCAAGTCAGACCCAATGAGTGGCTTAATATTTTTTTGAAAGACAGAAGGAGCAAAAATAAGATAATCTCCATGAAAAAGATGTATACCCTAGCCAGACCCATACATCACTACCTGGCAGCACTAGAGCGTGTAGGAAAACACAATTTATAATAAAAGACAATTTTAAAATTGCAATAAGCACACAAAGAAAATAATTATATGGAGCATGCAGCCATTAGGCAGGGAACATTTTAACTCTCAAAAGCATTTGGTGTATTGTTCTGATACCACAAATTGTTCAATACCGAAGGTCATTATTCCACCTCATGTCATCCTCAAATCTGACAGCCCCCTGCAGTGGACAGTGTTTCCAAACAGCATCCTGTGGGCTCTTTGGACAAAACTTCGAGCACAGATTCTATTCTGTGTGTCTAGTTTGTGAGCAAGTTGTAGGGCTGGCCATTTGCTCTCTCTGGCTCTCCCTATGAATGCAGCTCATTGTAAAACTGCAGCTTGACATCAATAAAAATAATCACTATTTGATGTATTTCTTATAATTATAGGTCATCTCTGGGTGAGGCTTTGCACTTCGCCAAGTCACAATTTGGCCTCTCAGTCCTGCTGAGGCGGGAGGCAGCGAGGCCCTGGTGCCTCTGAGTTTGGGCGGGCCTCCTGAATGCCATCAGCTTATGCACAACTTTGGGGAAGAAAACATTTTGGAAACAGCGAGAAAACTGTGAGGGAGTTGCAACTGTAAACAGCAAATGTGCTAAAGAGTGGAGACTTATGCAGAGCTAAGAGAGGGCAGGTGGAGCGTGTTCTCAGTTTTTTAAATGTGTGGAAAACACCGGGCTGACTCCGTTCTGGCTCTGCAGAGCTCAATCGTGCCTTACTGACTGTTGTTGTCCTTTTATTGAACACAACCACCCGCGGCTGTGTGAGGAGCAGGGCTTCACGAGTCAAAGGGGTCTGAGAAAAAAGGTGAACAGCTGTGGCTCTTGTCAAACACAAGCAGCAAAGCATTACTCAATCATTCCTCCATATTGGACATTTGGGGCACTTTGACTGTTTTGCTATTCATCTGCATTATTGCTTTTAGGTAATTTCCTCAGGGTGGGATTACTGATTAAAGAGAGTGAACATTTCAATGCCTCTTTTGAAAGAGTGCCAGAAATTCCAACTCATGGCACCAACTCAGACCATCGCTAGCAATATATGAATGTGTCGGTTTTACCACAGCCTTGCCAGCATTGTGTATTATAGTTGCTTTTCCCTTCAAAATTTGCTAATTTAACATAAGGCAGGAAAAACGCAAGTGTCCATCAACAGATGAATGGAGAAACAAAAGGGAGTATACAATAGAACACTCCTCAGTCGTAGAGAGATGGTGTCTCAATGCATGCTACAGCCTGGATGGACCTTGAAAACTATGTGGAGTGAAATGAGTCAGACCCAGAAGGACAAGAACTGTGTAATCTCACTTATATGAAACCTCTAGAATGGGAAATGAATAGAGACAAACGTTGATCAGTGGTTACCAGGGGCTGTGATAGCACAGTGCCTAAGGCATCTGACTGCAAATCAGAAGGTTTGTGATTCAAA
>NW_006922204.1:981603-993587 GCF_000298275.1 Orycteropus afer afer
TGGGTTTCCGAGGCAGTATCACTACGGAAGTAGATTGCCCCATCCTCCTTCCGAGGAGTGGCTGGTGGGTTTGAACCGCCAGCCTTCTGGTTGGCAGTCAAGTGCCTTAGGCACTATGCTACCAGAGCTCCTAGAGCTCCTCTAGTGCTGCTATAACAGAAAAACCAGAAAGGAGTGGCTTGAACAAACAAGAATTTATTCTCTTATAGTTTAGGCGGCTGGACGTCTGAATTCAAAGTGCCAGCTCTAGGGCTGGGTGAAGGCCCCTTGACCTTGGGCTTTAGCTCTGCCTCTTGCTGGAACTAGAGGCATCTCTTAACTCAGGCAGCTGCTGGCTGCTGAGGTTGACAAACCCAAGGTCGACAAGTAAAATGGCACAGTCCCCAAATTATCAAGCAACACAGCAGGCCACTAGTTCAAGTCCAGAAACAGTCCCAAGATTGGCAGATAATATGGCAGGCCACTGAGATGAAGACTTGGCTACATGCGGGTCCAAGCGTGCCAAAAAGCTCAGAGACCTTTCTCAAAGCTTCTTCTTATATACTGGAGGCAGACCACATCCCTAAGACAGCTGCTCACAGAAGACTCCACCATGGAGTTGATTATCATGGGGAATCACTACATCCAGCTGGCCAGCCACACAAAACCAGGCCCAGCCAAGTTGACACATAACCTTAACTACCACAGTCACTATGAATTGGAACTGACTGGATGGCACCTAACAATGACATACTTGAATCTAGTTCTTCTAACTTCAAGCTCAGTAACTTCTTCCCTCACTATTGCATTTCTGAGAGTCCCTGTTTGCCTAGATGGTACAAACAGTTAATGCATTTGGCTGCTAACCGAAAGGTTGGAGGTTTGAGTCCACTCAGAGGTGTTTCAGAAGAAAGGCCTGGTGATCTACTGAAAAATCAATGGCACCTACCTGTTTTAATTGCCCTTCTGAGTGGCTTGAACTACCAGTAAGAGGGCAAAGGGTAAATGAGAAGATATTCTCAGGGCACTGCTCATCTGCCACACTTGAGGAAGTTTCTGAAGACCTCTGTGGCACAATAAGGAGCCTTGGTGGCACAGTGGTTAAGTGCTTGGCTGCTACCTGAAAGGTCAGCGGTTCAAACCCATCAATCACTCTGCAGGAGAAAGATGTGGCAGTCTGCTTCCATAAAGATTCCAAAACCAAACCTCACTGCCCTCTAGTCTACTCATAGCAACTCTGTAAGATAGAGGAGAACTCATAGGCTTTCCAAGCTGACTGCCACATCTTTCTCCCATGGAGTGCCTGGTGGGCTCGAACCGCTGCCCTTTCAGTGAGCAGCCTAGCACTTTTGCCACTGAACCACAGGGCTCCTCCTGTAAAGATTATAGCCTTGGTAACTCTAGGGGGCAGTTCTACTTGGCCTTATGGGTTGCTACGAGTTGGAATTGACTCAACAGCAGTGGGTCTGGGTGGCACAGTATGCAGTGTGTGTGAACTTGGGCTCTGAAATCAGAGAGATCTGGCTGGGATCTCATTCTTTCCGCTTTCGGACTGTGTGGCTTGAACAATCTAATTAACCTCTTAAATCTCAGTTTCCTCATCTGAAAAGTGGGAATGATAAATGTACCTGTTGCATAGTGATACGTCTGTAGACGTCAAATACAAGCTTGCTTATATTGTGTGACATATGAACACGAAATCCACACTGTTTTACCAATCTTTTTGAATGTTCATATGATTATTTCTATGGAATATTGACTCAGAACTGGGAATGCTCCATTAAAAGGTATGCACACTTTACGGGAAATGTGAGCATAGATTAGTGAATCAACTATGCCAATGTTTATTGAAAGCACTTGTTATTATAAATCTATATGACCTATTTTGGCCATGTTGTGAGAAGAGACCATTCCTTGAAGAAGGCTGTCATGCTTGGTAAAGTCAGGGTCAATGAAAAAGGGGAAGGCTCTCAACAAGATGGATTGACACAGTGGCTGCAACGATGGGCTCAGGTATAGCAAGGATTGTGAGGCTGACGCAGGACTGGTCAGTGTTTCATTCTGTTGTACATAGGGTCGCTGTGAGTCGGAGCCAACTTGACGGCACCTAATAACAACAACATATGCTTTCAATATCAAATTAAAACAAAAAAAAAAGATATCCAACCTTTAAAATGGATAGATGTTGATAAAATGTCCTTTAAAAAGATCACTGTCCTTTACTTACACTCCTAAAACTACATTGGTATCAGTGGGTATTTTTAATCTTGTAAAATGTTATCAGTTTGATGAGCAAAATCTAATAGTTTATTACTGTTTTCATGGGCACTTCTTTCATTATTAGTGAGGTCAAGTATTTTTTCATGAGACCATCGGCCAACTGTATTCTCTCTTCTATGAGTTGTCTGTTCTTGATTGTTTGTTAATGTTGTGCACAGATTATTTAAACCACGTTTGTGGTTGCTGTGCGCTGTCACTGATTCTGACTCACAGTGACTCTGTAGAACTGCTCCATAGGGTTTCCAAGACTGTCATCCTTATAGGAGCAGATCAGCGGTCTTTTCTCCCACAGAAGGGCTGGTGGGTCCGAACCATGCACTTTTCAGTTAGCAGCCTAGCACTTAACCATTGTGCCACCAAGGCTCCTTGTTAGCATGGTTTAAAAGTTTATTGGGGCTTTATGCAGAGCTGAAGGAGGTCTGGTAGCACAGTGACTAAGGCATCTGACTGCTAACCAGAAGGGTGGTGGTTCAAACCCACCAGCCACTCCGAGGAAGCAAGACTGGGCAATCTACTTCCGTAAAGATTTATCACCTTGGAAACCCAATGGGGGTCGCCATGAGTGGGAATCAACTTGATGGCAGTGGGTTTGGTTTTTTTTTTTGTTTGTTTGTTTATGAAGAGCTGCCGTGAGGATTATTATGGGATCATCACTAGTTTTACTTTGGCTTCTTTAAGATTCTAAGCATAATGGAGTGTTTCTTTTCCTGAGTTTTATATAGCAACAATCCTCTCAGTCTGTTAGATGGTTTGTCTTGAAGGGACTTGAGACAAAGACTGCTAATTGCTTCCAAATATCCCTGGAGAGTTAAAGAGGGTTGCAAATTCTGTGTCACTTGCCTCAGGGAAGTGAAGTTTATTTCTCTTTCCTTTGAATTTGGACTGGCCCTGTGTCCACTTTGACTAGTAGAAGGTGGCACCGGGACGCTATGTCTAAGTTTTGAGAAGGCCTGGAAGCTTCTGTTTTGTGCTTTTGACTGTCCTGTTGGAGGGAGACCACATGGAGAAACCACATGAGGGGAGAGGCCCTGAGACCACAATGAAATAGTGAGAGGCCCAACTGCCCCAGCATCTTAGTTGACTGCAACTGCATGAGGCAAGCAGAAGGACTGCTCAGCTGAACCCACTGAACCCACAGATTCATGAGAGATAATAAAATGGTCATTGCTACTATTTTTATTTTCTCTGTTTGTTGTTATTTTAAGCCACTTAGTTTTAGGGTGGTTTATTAAGTAGCAATAGATAACCAAAACACTCTCTATGTCCCTTTCTAACCAAAACTACAAAACCAAACTCACTGCCATTGAGTCCATTCCAACTCATAGTAACCCTATAGGACAGAGTAGAACTGCCCCATAGGGTTTCCGAGGCTATAAATCTTTATAGAAGTAGACTGCCTCATCTTTCTTCCATGGAGCAGCTCGTGGGTTTGACCCACCAACCTTTTTGTTAGCAGTCAAATGCTTTAACCACTATGCCACCAAAAGGTCAGCAGCTGGAATCCACCAGACACTCTGTGGGAGAAAGATGAGGCAGACTGCTTCTCTTTGTAATGTTGTTGTTGTTGTTATGTGCCATCGGGTTGGACCCAACTCATAGCGACCCCTCCTTGGGTTTCTGAGGCAGTATCACTACGGAAGTAGATTGCCCCATCTTCCTTCCGAGGAGTGGCTGGTGGGTTTGAACCGCCAGCCTTCTGGTTAGCTGTCAAGTGCCTTAGGCACTATGCTACCAGAGCTCCCATGTTGTAATAGCACCTTGATTTTTACCTGGACATATGGCAGCATAGCTGAAGGACCACATCTCTTTGGCCTCCCTTTCAGGCAGAAGTGGCCAACTTGACTAAATTCTGGATAAGCACACATGTTGTGTGGTATTTCCAGAAGTCTTCTTTAAAAAGCAGGGGCAGGCCTTTTTCTCCATTCCTTGATTGTACTGCCTGGAACAGATGTGATGGCTGGAGCTCTAGCAGCCATACTGAACCAGGAAGATGAGAACCACATTCTAGGGATGGCAGAGTGGTGAGTGGGAAGGTGGCTGGATCCCTGGCAACTTTATGGAGCTACTATATTTTAGTCCTGAATCTGCTACTTCCCACATTTTATACAAGAAAGAAATAAACCTCCTATTTAAACCATTGTCTTTTTTACCTATTCTGTGCAGCTTAATCTCTTCCTAATTCATATAGGCCAAGAACAAATTCCATTCTGACTTCTATTACCTTGCCTTTGCAGTAGCATTTACAGTGTACTAGGCACAATAGAACATACAGAAAACAGTAGGGGCCTGTGTTACAATTCACTTACCTACTCTAGGGGAACCCTGCATCAGTATTCAACGGTGAACACAATAAGACATGGTCCCTGCCCACCTTACAGTTAACGTTACAGTGAATCAAATAATCACAAAACAAATGGAAAACTGTAACTATGACAAGCCCTTTAAAGACAGGCTCACAGTGCCAGCAGAGCTCATAATGTGGCTTTGGCAGAATCAAGGAGGTCAGGAGGTAATGCTTGAGCTGAGACCTGAAAGGTAGATTTGAGGCAACTCAATGAAGATGGCAGGGAAGAAGAGCATTCTGGGTAGAGGTGACAGTGTGTACAGAAGTCCTATGGCGGGAGGGAGCATGACAAGTATAATGGACATAAAGATGATGTGGCTAGAATGGGGAGAATTAGGTGAGTTTGGTGAGCATGAGGCCAAGAGGGTGGCAGATGGGAGAACTAGGTGGCTATGTTTGTGAGTTTGGTCTATGTTCTAAAAGCATTGGAAAGCCATAGAAAGTTTTAAGTGGCAATGGCCCAAAAGAAGGAAGATGGTAGTGGAAGAGATGGCAAGAAGTCAAAAGATTCAAGAGGTATGTCTCCTTCTTACTCCCATGCTTGGTCCCTGACTTTGGCTTTTTTTTTTTTTTTTTTTGTAGTTGTTGTTATGAATTGAACTAAGAATACAGTTCTTAATTTTTGCCAAAATCAGGCACATTTCTTAGAAGATGGATCAGACTGTGCATGACTCAGTGACACAGTGGCTTAAACAAGTTGGAAGCTTATCTTTTTCCTATAAAAGTCTGAGCTGATAATGGCTGAGCTCCAGTAAGTCACTGAGCTTCCAGAGTCCTTCCATCTTGTTGGTTGGCTGTCTCTAGCATGTTGCCTTCATACCTATGACCCACTATGACTGAAGGGAGGGGGATGGGGAAAAGCATGGATTGGAAGTTGCACACATTGCTCCTTATATCTCAATGACCAGAATTCAGACACAATGTCTCACCTAGCTGCAAGGAAGACTTTGAATTTTAATACTTATTCTGGTCAGACTTGGCTAAAAATCTAGAATTCTAGTACTACAGATCACCCACAAAGAAAACCATGCCCCTGGGCCAAACCCAGCCACACCCATTTGTTTACATCTTGTCTATGGTTGCTTTTGCACTACAAGGTTTTCCATTGGGGGGCGGGACACGCAGGAGGACACCCCCCCCCCATGTCACTAGCACCAGAGACTGAGTGACCGAAAGTGTTCCCAGAGCAACACTTTGCAGGGTGGATGGTTGTCCATAGGACCTAGTTCCCACAGCATGTGGGTAGGCCTGGAAAGCCCCACCAGACCCTGAGGCTGCTTGTCAAAAGGGCCATTTGGGCATCAGATTAATGGCTAGAATGGCCGTAGGTTTCACAACATGCAGGCAAGCTGGGGCCTGAAGGACTCACAGAAACGTGGCATGTGGGAAGACTGGTAACTGGAAGCGTCTGGCAGGGCACAAGCGGGGGCAAGCCAGGGGCTGCAAGGGCCTCCAGTCAGGTGTCCCAGCATCCAGTCAGGTTGGGGACCAGAAGGGACCGAGGTCAACTGTATGGAGGAAGAACTGGTGGCTGAAAGGGCTCTCACTGTGGGCAGGCTAGTGACCAGAACGACCTTTGGTTCCCTAGCATATGAAATCTATGCAGTGTCCAAAAGAGCTCTAGTTCCCACAGCTCATGGACTGATTGACGGCCAGAATGGACAGACTGGGGACTGAAATATGCCTTGGAATCCTAGCAAGTGGGCAGGTTGGTTACCAGAAGGGCCAGGACACTAGCATGCCTGGAACACTGGTGGCCAAAAGGACTCTAGCTTCCTCACCACGTGGGGAGGCTAATGGCTGGAAAGGGTCTTATATCCTAGCACCATAGGCCAATTTGGGTGTCCCAAACATTTTCATTTCCTCAGCATGTAGCCAGGCTGGGTGCTGCAAAGATTCCCGGAACCTTAATACAGCTGGCTTGTCACTGGCCTGAGGGCACTGGTGTGGGAAGGACAGTAAACTACAGGGCTCTCACTAACTCAGAACACGGGTTGGCTGATCCCCAAGAGGACTCTTGGCTACACAGCAACCGAAGCCCAATGGATGGCCAAAGAGCCTCTCGTTTCCACAGCACGTAGGCAGACCGATGGCCAGAATGATCCTTTAATTACACGGACAGGCTGGGGACTGAAATATTCTGAGGAACCCTAACGAGTGGTTAGGTTTGTAACCAAATGGGGCCTCTGGAACATCACCGTATGGGGGCAGAGCAGTGGCCCAAAGGGCTCTCACTATTTTGGCACATGGGTAGGTTCATGGCCCTAGGGGCTTTCACCTCTCTAGGAAGGCAAAAAACTCTTGTTACCATAGCAAATGGGCAGGTTATTTGTCACATTAGATCTTGCTTCTCTAGCACGGGTGTGCAGACTGGAGGCCAAATCCCTGAAATCATAGCGACTGGGCAGCTTGTTAACCGGAAGAATCCCCAAGATACAAACGTGCGGGAGTGCGGCAGGGGGAGAGACGGTGGCCTAAAGGGCTCTCACTCCTTCAGCGGCTTGTGTAGCCTGATGGCTGGAAGAGCTCTGCCTCCCCAGAGCCCAAGGCCCAACAAATGGCCTGAAGAACTTTATTTTACAGCACAAAGGTAGGTTGATGGCCGGAGTCCTCCTGGTTTCCCAGTACTCGGGGAGGCTGGGGCCGAAATACGCCCTAGCAGACAGGCATATTGCTGATCTGATGGGGCCTCTAAGACGCCAGCACCACAGAAGGACGGTGAGCAGAAGGACTCTCGTTTTTCAGCATGTATGCAGACTGATAATTGGATGGGCTCTTGCCCTCTAGCACCTGAGGCTCATATAAACCAAACCCAAACTCACTGCCATGGAGTCAGATCTGAGTCATAGCGACCCCTCCTTGGGCTTCTGAGGCAGTATCATTACGGAAGTAGATTGCCCCATCTTCCTTCCGAGAAGTGGCTGGTGGGTTTGAACTGCCAGCCTTCTGGTTAGCAGTCAAGTGCCTTAGGCACTATGCTACCAGAGCTCCCCAAGGTTCATATAGCAACCAAAAAACTTTTGTTTCCATAGCACATGGGCAGGCTGTGTGCTGGGTTCTCTCTTGCTTCGCCAGCACCCAGGCAGGCTGCAGGGGCCAAAAAGATTGGCAGAACCCTACGGGGCAGGCAGCTTGTTGACTGGAAGGACATCTAGGACACCAGGGCACAGAAATGAGAGTGGCCAAAAGAGTTCTTTCCCCAGAAGATGAGCAGGCTATTGTTGTTGCTGTTAGGTGCCGACCAGTCGATGAGTCGGATATGACTCATAGAGACCCCTCCTTGGGTTTCCAAAGAGGCGGAATCTCTAAGGAAGTAGATTGCCCTACCTTCCTTCCGAGGAGTGGCTGGTGGGTTTGAACTGCCAGCCTTGATTAGCAGTCAAATGCCTTAAGCACTATGGGCAGGCTAGGGGGCTGGAAGTGTCCTTGGGACCATGGCTTGTAGGTAGGCTAATGGTGAGAAGGTCCTGGAGTACTAGCACACAGACAAACTGTTGGCAGCATAGACCTCTGGTCCACTTCCTCAACTCACAGGCAAATGGCTAGCCAGAAGGACCCCTAGGTTGCCAGCATAGGAGACTAATGATGCTCAAAAGGACTCTTGCTTTCTCAGCACGCAGGTAGCCTGATGGCTGGAAGAGCTCTTATCTCCCAGTGCCTGAGGACCCAACAAGTGGTCAAATGACCCTCAGTTCCCTAGCATGAAGGCAAGCTTGGGAGGCTGAAATGACTTGCAAACCCTAGTGGATGGGCAAGTTGATGATGAGACATGTACCTTTATAACTCTAGCATGAGGGCAGGCTGGTGGCAGGAATGTCCACTGGACCCCTAGAAGGGAAGAAGGCTGGTGGCCCAATGGTCTCTTAGGGCACCACTCTATGAGATGGATGGTGTCTGAAAAGGACCTGAGGCAAGAGTAGGTAGTGTGGACAGTGGCTGGAAGGGACTCCTAGGCACCAGCATGTGGGCAGGTTGGGAACTGAAGTAACCTGCAGAAACCTAGCAGGATGGACAGGCTGCCAACAAGAAGTGAGTGGGGGTGTCAACAATTTGTTGTCTTAAATTATAGATCTGCATACCAAGAGGAACCAAATCTGGATAGGGAGGACAGCACATCACTCAGAGACCATTCCTCTGAGCTGGGTGCACTAACCAGATGGCACATTGGTTTTTTTTGGGGGGTGGGGGGTGGGGAGGGGCTTAATGTGGTCTATGTCTAGAAAGAAGAGTGAACGAATATTTGATGACCAGACTAGTGGCATATGACAAGAGTGCTAATGTTTATCAGTGTCCATGTTCTCTTCCTCCTAGGCTCTAGCTTTGTTTGTAGCTGAGTGTGACCATGTGACTAAATTCTGGCCAACAGATTTTGAGTTGAGCTGATGTGGGGCACATCCACACCTGGCTCATCAGAAACCTCTCGTGTGCCATCCTCTCTCTTTTTTCCTCATCCACTTGTTAAGTACAGAACACTTCATGGACCTAGAGAAGGGAAGAGTCACAAGATGGAAGGAACCTGGGTTTCTGAATGACTGTGTGGAGTAGAATCCCCCATTGACTTCATTGGACAAGTGACATAAATGACAGATAGATTTATTTTGTTAAGCTACTGAAATGTCGTGGGTGATCTATAGAAATTAGTGTTGATCTCAACTAAACAAGAACTTGACATGTAGGACCACTTAAGTTCTCTGAAACCAGTTTTAAGTCATGGGGGTCCTGGTGTTGGATGTGAAGTTTGGATGGTCAGGATCACATTGCTGAATCTGGCCTTTGTGATGACTTCAGCTTTGGTGTGCTCATTTGACCTACACCTTCTGTGCTAGAACAAGATCTTGGATCTCAGTTGCCAACAGTCTAGACAGAGAACATGTCCAGTTAGCTATTTTAAAAGCCTTGAGGCTTGTTAAAAGGAGAGAATAATTTCTTGTTCTCATTAAAGTTCCCTCTGCCTCTTTTTCTCAAACATTGTAAATACAAGTAAATAAGACAAAATTGGTCTTTAGCTTCATAGAGATTACAGTGTGTTGTGGAGATATGAAACAGAAGATGATTATACAAATAATTAATTGATAATACTTGGAGTATGTATTATGAAGGAGAAGTACTTTGTGATGTGAAAATAAACAGCAAGGGGTCGTTACCTATTGTGGGGAGCAAGCATCCTTGAGGAAGTCAGAGACATGAGGGATCAATAGTTATGCAGTCCAGTTAGTCTTAAATGTCAGTGTGTCTCATAATCACCTGGAGCACTTGTGAAACACAGATTGCTGGGTTCCACCCAGAGTTTCTAATTCAACAGATCTGGGGTGGGGTCAGGAGCTCTGGTGGTGCTGTGGTTAAAGTATTGGGCTGCTAATCAAAAGGGTGGCGTTTCAAACCCACCAGCCACTCTGTGGGAGAGAGATGTGGCAGTCTGCTTCCATAAAGATTTACAGCCTTGGAAGAAACCTTATGGGTAGTTCTGCTCTGTCCTGTAGGGTCACTGTGAGTTGGAATTGACTCAATGGCAGTGGGTTTTGTTTTTGGGGATAAAAAACCCCCAAAACCAAACTCATTACCATCGAGTTGATTCCAACTCATAGCAACCCCCATTGAGTTTCCGAGGTGGTAAATCTTTACGGAAGTAGATTGCCCCATGTTCCTTCTGGGGGAGCAGCTACCACACTTTGAGAACCAGTAGTCTGGACACCTTACCTGGTTTTACTTCTATCTTTCTGGCCACCCCACAGCCTTCTCTACTAAACCTTTGAATGTGTTCTTTTAACTCGTTTTCCCACGGCTTGGTCCTAGACATTCTTCCCTTCTTACCCTTCACCAGAGCTATGAACTCGAATCAGGGGGCTTAGTTCTAATATGTCTGTGTTTTATTGGGCCCAGACTAGTTCTTTTTTTTTTAAACTTGAGCCATTTAAAATAAAGACATTTTGTGGCACAATCCATATTCCTGGCTTCAGCTGAAAATCCATGCAGTTCCCACAGTGAACTGGAGTAGAATAGATAGTCCGACCCATTGACCTAAAGTATGCATTTGGCCTGCATGCTTATATATGTTACCTGCTTGGCCCCTCAAAGCATTGGAGTTTGCAATCTCTGTTCTACATACCTACTGTGGCTTCAGGGACCATCTTTGCATACACTAACAACTTGCATTTAGACATTTTCTGAGATCCAACTCCTCATACCTTGTGTCCTCTGAGACTCTTTTAGTTCTAGTGTCTGCCAGTGATCCTTGGTGTTTCCTTGTTGATGAGTTCTTATATGGTGTCTGTCTTCCCCTGTGTGTATGTATATCTATCCTGGTATTATATCTCAGGAGGGATTAAGTTTAGAATCCACCCTACACAGGTATAACCTCAACTAATTAATCATATCACACCAAATTGCATATGGAGGGTGATTGCATTACACAGGATTAGATTACATTGTGGAAGGTGATTACACTGCATTACATTACATGTAAAGTAATTGTATTACATTGCATTATGGAAGATAATCGATACAAGGCTAATTGATTTAATCACATGTGACTACTCCATGATAGCAACTAGACTAGTGCTTGGCCAAACCATTGGGATCATAGTCTAGTCAGGTTGACACATAAAATTAACCATCACAGTAGGTAATGTTTTAGGAAATGCCCATGTTAGAAAATGATTGTGCCATGATCCATTTCTCTTTTATCTAGAGGACAGAGCTCTGAGACTTGATGTTGTTGTTGTTGTTAGGTGCCTTTGACTTGGGTCCAACTCATAGTGACCCTGTGTATGATAGAATGTAACACTGCCTGGTCCTGCACCATCCTCACAATCATTGTTATGCTTGAGCCCATCATTGTACCCACTGTATCAATCCATCTCATTGAGGGTCTTCCCCTTTTTCCTGACCCTCCACTCTACCAAGCATGATATCCTTCTCTAGAGAATGGTCCCTTCTGACAACGTGACCAAAGTAGGTGAGACGAAGTCTGGCCATTCTCGCTTCCAAGGAGTATTCTGGCTGCACTTCCTCCAGGATGGATTTGTGTGTTCTTCTGGCAGTCCATAGTATTTTCAGTATTCTACACCAACACCACAATTCAAAGGCACCAACTCTTCTTTGATCTTTTTTATTCATTGTCCAGCTTTCACATGCATGTGAAGCGATTGAAAAAACTATGGCTGTGTTAGGTGCAACTTAGTCTTCAAAGTGACATCTTTGCTTCTTAATGCCTTTAAGAGGCCTTTTGTAGCACATTTGCCCAGTACAATGTTGTTGCTGTTGTTATGTGCTGTCGAGTCAGCCCTGACTCATAGCAACCCCTCCTTGGGTTTCCGAGGCAGTATCACTGCGGAAGTACATTGCCCAACCTTCCTTCTGAGGAGTGGCTGGTGGGTTTGAA
>NW_006922204.1:994172-994696 GCF_000298275.1 Orycteropus afer afer
GCTCTGGAATCCCCATTCTTCTCAGTGGTATCCATAATTTGTTCTGATCCACAAAATCAAATGCTTTTGCATAGTCAATAAAACTCAGGTAAACATCTTTCTGGTATTTCTTGCTTTGAGCCAAGATCCATCTGACATCAGAAATGATCTCCGTCATTCCACATCCTCTTCTGAATCCAGCTTGTATTTCTGGAAGTTCCCTGTCAATATACTGCTGCACCTGTTTTTGAATTATCTTCAGCAAGATTTTACTTGTGTGTGATATTAATGACATTGTTCAATAATTCCCACATTCTGCAGGATCACCTTTCTTTGGAATGGGCACAAATAGGGATCTCTTTCCATCAGTTGGCCAGGTAGCTGTCTTTCAAATTTCTTGGCATAAATGAGTAAGCACCTCCAGTGCTGCATCTGTTGAAACTTCTCAATGGGTGTGATAGTTGGACCTGTGTGTCAACTTGGCTGGACCACAATTTGTGTGGTTTAAGCAGTTGTGGTGTGGGTTGTTCCCATGACGGGATCAG
>NW_006922204.1:1016799-1017815 GCF_000298275.1 Orycteropus afer afer
AAACCAAAAAACCAAACTCACTGCCGTCGAGTTGATCCCAACTCATAGCAACCCCTCCTTGGGTTTCTGAGATCATATCTCTATGGAAGTAGATTGCCCAATCTTCTTTCCAAGGAGTGGCTGGTGGGTTTGAACCACCAGCCTTCTGGTTAACAGTCAAGTGCCTTAGACACTATGCCACCAGAGCTCTCTAGAGTAGGAATAAAGAAAACTTACTGTATGGTCTTAGGCAAATCAATATTTGTCTTAGCTGTAAATGAGGATACTAATGTCTGTATTTACACCACATGGGCTTATTGTCTGGATGAAAAAAATATAAATACCTGAAGTGATTTAAAAATGTTGAAGTATCAATATGAAATATAAACATAAAATATCAATATGAAGTATCAATATAATGTGTCAACATGAAGTCGAAATATTGTCCTGGTTGAGAGAGACCCTCAACACAGACATCCATAAGTTGTGTTACCCAACACTTGCTTACATATGTAAATGGGGGGAAACTCAACTTAAATGGACTATAATTAATCATTCAAACCATGACACTTTTGAGTGTCAAAAGGGGAACTATTAGTAGTTGTTTTGGGACAAGAGGCAAAACCAGGGGTGTCCTGGATAAAGTGGACTGTGTGATCACCCCAGGCATAGGTAAAATGTCACTGGGTTTATAATTGATTCATCAGATGGTGTGCTTATATAGCTCTATGAATGCAAAATGGTCATTCACTTGGACAGCTCAGCTTCACAAATAGGAATTCAGTGTTAAGTGAAAGAAAATAAAATAATAAGCCCAAAACTTAAAATTTCCAACCTACATACTTTTTTCTTTCTTCTTTTTCTTTTTATTGTGATTTGGGTGAAGATTTACAGAGAAAATTCACTTTCCATACAGCAGTTCACATATACTTTGTCTCATGTATTGACCACAGTTTACCATAATGCAACAGCTCCCCTCCCACTTCCTCCCCATAGTTACCTCTTCCCAGTGTCCATCCCTCCATACACTCCTGCCC
>NW_006922204.1:1018930-1026739 GCF_000298275.1 Orycteropus afer afer
CCATTAATTTTGGTTTTCTGCTTTCTTCTTTGCTCTTGACGAGGAGAGACCCATCGTTACATCTAGATGGCAGCTTGCTAGCTTTTAAGATCCCATTCGCTACTCATGAAAGTAGGAGGTGGAACAATGTTTTGTATAGTATGTTATGCCAATTGGGCTTGATGTCCCCTGCGACTATGGTCCCAAGCCCGCAACCAACCTACATACTTATTTCTAAAGGACATTTAGAAATTCATGAGAAGGATTTGTTTTGGTCTAGTGTTCTTAGTCTTAATGAAGTAATTTGTTTTTTTAGCTCTTCAAGAAGATTGTGATAGGTGAAAAGAAGATTGGATAAGTCTTCATTGAAAGGAAATGAATAGATTAAATGATGGAATTACTAAGCAAAAGATGGTAGGTTCAGTGGCATCGTATCCCAGGCAAACTAATGTACAACAGATTTATATTCTCATGCAAGTAGATGATATGCACAAAATCTGAATGTTTCAAATGACTCATTTGGAGCCTGGCTCCTGCTCTATTTAGCCCCTTTAGGCTGGAGTGATTTGAGGATTGCTAGGTGGGACTAACAAGACAAAAATTTGCATATGCTTTGGTTTTGTGAGCTTTTTATCTTCCCAAGTTTGAGGTGGGTTTCATACCTTAGCTAGAAGTCTTGCTGGAATGTGATTGAATCACAGTGGCAGCTGATGCACTACCCGAAGACACTGCTAACCATGGACATTTCTCAGTAATCAGGTGAGTAGGCGAGCTGGCCTTTGTTCTCTGCATAATCGGAAGTGCTCTCTGATCTGCGGCATAGCACATGAAAAGCAGCACTCCAAATGACGAAGGCGTCTTTCTCTCCCACAATGTGTAGAGAAAACAGAAAAAGAATTGGAGTGTAAATTTATTTCTTTGGAAGTCTGAGCTATGAGTTTGAGCAAAGGAAATGCTACTGGAAGTTTTATGTTCAGGCTTTGAGACTGTGTTTCCTGTCAGCACGTTGTCGTATTCTGTTTTTGTGCTGGGTCCAGAGTGCGACCTCCCACCCAGTGGGCCAGGATAGAGCAGTGCAAAGAACAGCAGCTTTGAGAGGAAGGGTTCCATGCTCACTCCAGCTCTCCCTCTGGCGGAAAGACATAATTTGGACAGCCAAAGCTCTGCACCATAGTTCCCCCATTTTGCAAATCACACAGAGAGATAGATAATTGAGGACACCATAAAACAATTGACATGCTAAGCCTTGGCATTTGTCAAAAAAAAGTTGCTATCTAAATATTGCCTTTGGATAAAATATATGAGTATTATATAACCCTGCTAAAGTCAGTGGGTACATTCAGGTATTGACTTTGGGTTTGGCAAAATAGTGTGTGTCAATATTACCAATTTAGAAACTGAACAGTTAAAAATAATGAATTCTTGCTTCATTGTGTTATTTTGATATTTGCTCCAAGTACTCTATTTTGGAGGAGCTCTGGTAGCATAGTGCCTAAGGCACTTGACTGCTAACCAGAAGGCTGGTGGGCCAACTTGATGGCACATAACAACAACAACAACTCTCTATTTTGGGGTCATAGATAATGGATCTGTTCAGAGCAGCAGCACATTTTTGTTATATATCCTACATGCTAGTTCTTCCACCAAATGGTGGAGGACTATTTACTACTACTTGCCCAGGCTGAAATTAGTTTGAAGGCTCTAACTCATCTTTGGAAACGGAAACTTTTTGGAACTTTTTCACTGGCTTTGAAGAGCATAACTTGATTTGCCTTCCAGTCTTATTTCAGTCCAGAGGTGTTTAACCTCAAGTCCCTGTGGCAGTTTTTGGCAGCCCCTAGAACTTTCTATCAGATAAATACAATGAACACACATGGAGGAAACCACATCGAGGGGTGGTGAGTGGGAAAGGGCGTCTTTGAGCCAGTATTTCTTTGGACAGTGTTTGGTCACGTGACAAGCATGCATTGAATGCGTCATCAGAACTGAGTACTTTCTAGGCTCCGAAAATCCAAGAAGTTAAATCTAATGTCTGTTGCTGTTGTTAGGCGCCCTCGAGTGGATTTTTGACTCATTGTGATCCCATGTGACAGAGTAAAACTGTCCCAAATGCCGAGGGTCAGTTAAAACACATCTACTTTGGTAACCCAGCCTGTGGAGTTCTGAGCAGGGAACAATTCACAGGAACGTTTAAAGCCTTTTGTCCTTCAGCAAAGACGTTTTTGCTCTTATTTTAAGCATATAACGTTTATCACAATAGGAGCAAGAATCTTCCTTGATATTGAAATGTGCACATTAGCGTATGCTCTAATCTTTGTTATAGGTGGAAGGGTCAGAGGTCAGCACAGTGTTCAGTTCCGTTCCATTTCCTCCTGACTTCTTTGGAAATCATTTCCTGGTGTTCTAATTCTGTATCTTGCCAAGTAGCAAAAGCACGGAGGAAAACCCCGGAAGTAGCTTGTGGTTAAATTTCAAGTTTTTTGGCTCTTCTCCAAATTTGTGTTCACATATAAGAAAAGCCAACCCAGATCTCCTAATAATGCTTTATTTAGTGCTTAAACTTTAATTGCAGGGTATAAATGATACCATTAGGAACCGATATCAATACTAATGCCACCTATATTATTATTTACTCGGCTGAAAACTAAGCTTGTTGAAATATATTTATTAACACTGCACCCTAGAACTACACATTTAAAGCTTAACTCTGTTGCTGTTCATGAATTCTCAGCACACTTACAATGTGCAGTGTTGGGGCTTCCTAGCTTGAGATAAGTTCATTATGGAATTGGAGTGATGAAGTGTGGTAGAGCATATATTTTTTCAGGTCTGAAATTGAAGCTGGTTTATTCAAAAAATGAAGCACCCTTTGTGGAATTCTAGCCCCTTTAGCTACCAAACAGTTAAATTCAGCATTTATGATGTATAAACTTTGCTCCTTAACATTAAAATGTACCTTATTCATTCTGTAGATTTTTCTTTCAACCCTGGCTATTGTTTGTCACTAACAGCTAGCTTTTGTGAAGTTAATAAATGTGCATAATAAGGACATAAAGGTATGGAGAAGTAATACTGTAATCCTTTTGTTTGGATAATCAGTCTAATGTATGCAAATTAAACCTTATTAGTACTAGGGTTTTGTGTCTGCTTATCAAAATGTGCCATTTTCATGAAAATTGGAAGTCCATTATATAAAGTTATTATTAACAATCATTTAGGAATTATATACGGTATGCAAATTAAAGTTGATTACAACTAATTAAGGGCTTTCTTTGTTATTTGACCTTGTCTGCTTTTTATGTAAATATGTTTCTTTTGGTCTGGCATATTTTTAGACTCAGAAAAGTATATTAAGACAAGTTACATTATGTATTTTTTATTATATCTTTGTGTTGCCATTGTCTGTGCCCCTCATTTCACAGAGCCATGCCTCTCACTGTTTGGGGATGGTTCTCTAGGTGAGTAGAATTTTAGAAATAGAAAACAATCAAATTTCCAGGTCCCTTCAATAAGTTAATGGAAAATGAGCACAAATCCGGTATAACATATAAACAGTCTTCATGCCAGATTACCCTTTTTTCCACTATTTATTGACTTCAGTGAGTCTTGGGTTACATATTTCTAAACACAGCTAAGTAATAAATGATCATTACTTGCTTACAAGGTGCCCTGAAAAACCTGTTTTATTATCTATGAAACCATTCAGCTAAAGATAAGTGACTTCACCACAGAAAATGTAACAGGCCCAGAACTAAAGAACTGTATGCTTCCTGTGAAAACAAGGAAAGAGTTTTTTGGCAAGCAGGGGAGACATTTCAAGTGAGACTTCTTAGCACTTAGTAAGTTGTATTTTTTCCTTTAGCACATTTGTTCTAGTTGTTTCCGTGAACAGAGAGGCTTGATCTAGTGGCTAGAATGAAGGATCCTGGGCCACTACATTTAGTTGCATGATAGAAAGGATCTGTTAATTAACAACTTTTCAAAGTATATCAGTAGGAAAAAAAATGGGGAAGCTATAAATAGCCCCAAAAAAAGAGGTCAGAATATTGCAAGAGTGGAGAAAAACGAATGTTGTTGTTAGGGGCCGTAGAGTCATCTTCAGCTCATGGTGACCCTGTGTACAACAGAATGAAACACTGCCCAGTCCTGCACCAGCCTCACAATCCTTGCTGTACCTGAGCCCATCATTGTAGCCACTGTGTCAGTCCATCTTGTTGAGGGCTTTCCCCTTTTTTGTTAACCCTCCACTTTACCAAGCATGATATCGTTCTCCAGGGAATGGTCCCTTCTGACAAAATGACCAAAGTAGGTGAGACGAGGTCTGGCCATTCTCACTTCCAAGGAGCATTCGGCTGCACCTCTTCCAGGACAGATATGTTAGTTCTTTTAGCAGTCCACGGTACTTTCAACATGCCTGTGAGGCGATTGAAAATACCATGGCTTGGGTTAGGCGCACCTGTCTTCAAGGAGACGTCTTTGCTCTTCCTCACTTGAAAGAGGTCTTTTGGAGCAGATTTGCCCAATGCAATACAGTGTCTGATTTCTTGACTGCTGCTTCCATGGGTGTTGATTGTAGAAACAAGTAATATGAAGTCTTTGCAACTTCAATCTTTTCTCCAGTTATCGTGATGCTGCTTATTGGTCCAGTTTGAGGGGTTTTGTTTTCTTTATATTGAGGTGTAATCCATACTGCAGAGTGTAGTCTTCAGTCATCATCAGTAAGTACTTCAAGTCATCCTCACTTTCAGTAATCCAGGTTGTGTCGTCTGCATATCACAGGTTGTTAATGAGCCTTCCTCCAATCCTGATGCCACATTCTTCTTCATATAATCCAGCTTCTCGGATTATTTGCTCAGCATACAAGTTGCATAAGTATGGTGAAAGGATACAACCCTGACACACTCCCTTCCTGATTTTAGACCATGCAGTATCCCTTGTTCTGGTCAAATGAGACCCTCCTGGTCTATGTACAGGTTCCTCATGAGTACAATCAAGTGTTCTGGAATTCCCATTCTTCTCAATGTTATCCATAATTTGTTATGATCAACATAATAAAATCCTTTTGCATAGTCAATAAAACACAAGAACACATCTTTCTGGTATTCTTTGCTTTCAGCCAAGATCCATCTGATATCAGCAATGACCGAAACCACCATTGAATTAATTCAAATTTTGAGCATTTTCTCTTTTTATCTGCTTTGAACCATAACAGTTTCATCTTTGAAAATGTTATTTGAACTCTTATAAAGGGGCTGAAATTGAACTTTTAATTGAAGTATAATATACAAACAGAAAAGGGTGCATTTCATAAATGTACAGCTTGTTAAATTTTCACAAACTCAACACTCCCATGTAACCAGGGCGCAGATCAAGAAACAGTACATTCACAGTACTCCCGTAGCTTCCTGATTTTTCATAAATCACTTGACAGTGTATATTTGGGTCTGTGCCTGGAATTTCTTGGGGAGAACTGACATCACCACAATATTGAGTCTTCCAATCTATGAACATGGTATATTTCCTATAACCAAAACCAAACAAAAAACAAAAACCAGTCCCCCTGCCACCAAGTCCATTCTGACTCGTAGCTACCATATGTTGTTGTTGTTATGTGCCGTCGAGTCAGACCCGACTCATAGCGACCCCTCCTTGGGTTTCCGAGGCAGTATCACTACGGAAGTGGATTGCCACACCTTCCTTCTGAGGAGTGGCTGGTGGGTTTAAACAGCCAACCTCTGGTTAGCAGTCAAGTGCCTTAGGCACTGCGCTACCAGAGCTCCTAGCTACCATATAGGACAGAGTATAACTGCTCCATAGGATTTCCAAGGCTGTAAATCTTTACAGAAGCAGACTATCTCATCTTTTCCCATGAAGTAGCTGGTGGGTTTGAACTGCTGAGCTTTTGGTTAGCAGCCCAATGCTTTAACCACAGCACCACCAGAACTCTTTCCTATGTCTCTTATAAAGGGAAGCTTTAGGTTCAACAGCCTCCATGGAAAACAAAGAAAAATCAAGGCAAGAGACTTACGTTCATAAATTTGTCTGGTGTTTCTGAGGGTCCCTGCAAGAGTAGCTGTCCCTAGGAAGGCTGTAGGTGTACTTGCTGGGTTCACGGAGTGAGTAAAGCTTCCATGTGACACCTCCAGTTTTCTAGCCATGACATGTATTCATCATCATCCTCACTATCAGTGTTGGATGTCTTCCTCCTGCCACCGGACATCCTTCATTATCTCTTGCCACTTTTGCTCTAGTTCTTTTGCTGACAGTTTGTGATATAACTTAGAGCAAAGTGAATTTGGTAGCCTTGTATTTTGGGTGCAAGGGTCATAAGGAGTTGTTGGTTTTTTTCTTTTTCTTTTTTTTGGTTCCAAAGAGAAGTGAAACTTGTCATTCTCAGGGTCAAAATGTGAAATGCTAATGTATAAACATTAATAATGTTTAATTAATATTAACTAATGACTAATAATGTATGAACCACCACTCAGTTTGTTGTACTGTAGTGGCTTGCATATTGCTGTGAGCTGGAAGTTATGCCACTGGTATTTTGAATACCAGCAAGATCACTCATCATGGACAGGTTTCAGTGGAGCTTCCAGACGAAGATAGACTGGGAAGAAGGACCTTGTGGTCTACTTCTGAAAAAATTGGCCAGAGAAATTTTAGGAATAGCAGTGCAACATTGTCTGATATAATGTCAGAAGATAAGCCCCTTAGATTAGAAAGCACTCAAAATGCTACTGGGGAAGACCTGCCTCCTCAAAGTCAAGGGTACCTTAATGACACGGATGGGGTAGAGCTTTCAGAACCTTCATTTGCTGATGTGGCATGACTAAAAATGAGAAGAAACAGCTACAAACATTGATTAGTGATCGGAACATGAAATGTATGAAATATGAATCTAGGGAAATTCGAAGTTGTCAAAAATGAAATGGAACACACAAAGATTAATATCCTAGGCATTAGTGAGCTGAAATAGACTGATATTGTCCATTTTGAATTGGACAATTATGTGATCTGCTATGCAGGGAATGACAAATTGAAGAGGAATGGCATCACATTCATCATCAAAAAGTACATTTCAAGATGTGTCCTGAAGTACAATGCTGTCAGTGATAGGATAATATCCACACACCTATAAGGAAGACCAGTTATTATGACTGTTATTCAAATGTATGCACCAACCACTAATGCGAAAAATGAAGAAAATGAAGATTTTTTTTTACCAACTTTTGCTGTCTGAAATTGATCAAACATGCAATCAAGATGCATTGATAATTATTGGTGATTGAAATGCAAAAGTTGGAAACAAAGAAGAAGGATCAATAGTTCTAAAATGTGACCTAGGTGGTAGAAATGATGCTGGAGATTGTATGATGCAATTTTGCAAGACCAATGACTTATTCATTGCAAGTACTTCTTTTTCAACAACATAAACAGCAGCTATACTTGTGGACCTTGCCAGATGGAATACACGGGAATCAAATGAACTACATCTGTGGAAAGAGACAATAGAGAAGCTCAATATCAGTGAGAACAAGGCCAGGGGCTGACTGTAGACCATCAATTGCTCATATACAAGTCCAAGTTGAAGCTGAATTAAAGGTTGAAGAAAATTAAAATAAGTCCATGAGACCAAAAATATGACCTTGACTAAATCCTACCTGAATTTAGAGATCATCTCAAGGATAGATTTGACACATTGAACACCAATGACCAAAGTTTACATGAGTTATGGGATGATATTGAGGACATCATACATGAAGAAAGCAAGAGGCTATTAAAAAGGTATGTCTCTGAAGCAGGGAGTGTACCAAAGACCATGTATAGGGT
>NW_006922204.1:1027913-1029335 GCF_000298275.1 Orycteropus afer afer
GTAGCATATGATCAAGAACTGATGGCAGTGAAAGAAGTCTAAGCTGCACTGAAGACGTTGGTGAATCAACAGGGAACAGTCAGACATTCAAGGGGGATTCAGAAGAGGATGTGGAATGAGAGTTATCAGTGCTGATGTCAAAGGGATCTTGGCTGAAAATAGAGAATACCAGAAAGATGTTTAACTGTGTTTTATTGATTATGCAAAGGGATTCGACTGTGTGGATCACGACAAATCATGGATAACATTGGGAAGAATGGGAATTCCAGAACACTTAATTGTGCTCGTGTGGAACCCATACATAGACCAAGAGGTGGTCATTTGAATAGAACAAGGGGATATTGTGTGGTTTAAAATCAGGAAAGGTGTCCATCAGGATTGTATCCCTTCACTATACTTATTCAGTCTGAGCAAGTAATCTGAGAAGCTGGATTATATGAAGAAGAACACACATCAAGATTGGAGAAAGATTCATTAATAACCTGCGATATGCAGGTGACACAGTCTTCCTTGCTGAAAGCAAAGAGGGCTCGAAGCACTTACTAATGAAGATCAAAGACTACAGACTTCAGTACAGATTACACCTCAACCTAAAGGAAACAAAACTAATCTTATCTGGCCCATTAAGTAACATCATCATAAATGGAGAAAAGATTGAAGGTGTCAAGGATTTAATCTTAATTGGACCCACAGTCTATGCCCACAGAAGCAGCAGTCAGGAGATCAAATGATGTATTGCATTGGGCAAAAGACCTCCTTAAATTGTCAAAAAGTAAAGATGTCACTTTGAGGACTAAGGTGTGCCTGACTCCAGCCATCGTATTTTCATTTGCCTCATACATATGCAAAAGGTGGGTAATGAATTAGGATGACTGAAGAAGAATTGATACCTTTGAACTATGGTGTTGGTGAAGAATACTGAATATACTTTGGACTGCCTGAAGAACAAACAAATCTGTCTTGGAAGAAGTGCAGCCAGAATGTTCCTTAGAAGCGAGGATTGCAAAGATTTTGTCTCATACTTTGGACATGTTAACAGGAGGGACCATACCCTGGAGAAGGACATCATGCTTGGTGAAGTAGAGGGTCAGCAAAAAAGAGGAGAACCCTCAATGAAATGGATTGACCCACTGGCTGCAATAATGTGCTCAAACATAGCAATGACTTTGAGGATGTTGCAGGACCAGGCAGTGTTTTGTTCTGTTGTTCATAGTGTTGCTATGACTTGGGGCTGACTTGATGGCA
The DNA here is from genome assembly GCF_000298275.1 of Orycteropus afer afer. Classification (NCBI taxonomy): domain Eukaryota; kingdom Metazoa; phylum Chordata; class Mammalia; order Tubulidentata; family Orycteropodidae; genus Orycteropus; species Orycteropus afer. The sequence goes on from NW_006922204.1 coordinate 1,029,159, forward strand.
CCTAACAACGATATATAAATCACTGCTTGGTTTTCATGTTTTTAGAGACTGAGTTTGTTTAATAGTTCCAGACATTTTCTTTCCCCTTAGCAAGCTATAAGACATTGGGAGGCCCATTTTTTTTAAAAGGAAAAAGCCCTGGTCACAGCCAGCTACCCAGAGTGAACGAGTAGTTGA
>NW_006922204.1:1030105-1032060 GCF_000298275.1 Orycteropus afer afer
TTATACCATCACTCAATAGATACCAATGGAAAACTATCTCATGTTACAGGTCTCTCAGATAATATAGATTGTGTTTGTATTGTGTCACAATAAAGGTTCTGCTGTGAGTTCAGCTTTCCACCTTCTAAGAAGATCCTTTGCTTTTGTGTCTGTTGCTGGGTGTTCCCGGAGAAGCTCTGAAAGGGCTACTAAGTGCCTGTGTAAGTAAGACAGGGAAGGTTGAAAGAGAGCCCAGGGAATTCTTACAGTGGTGCATGGAAAAGGAGGCAAGCACCAAATCTCTAGTTGGCCTTTGGAACAATGTAGAGAAACATTAGCACAAAGAGAGGTAAGGGTGACACCCACTTCTGCCAGGTGACTTTCCCAAAATACTGTCAGATCTCTGAGCCTGGGAATGGGAGATTAAAAACAAAAACAAAACCAACTCACTGCCATCAAGTCGATTCTGACTCATAGCGACCCCCTTTCGGTTTCTGAAGTGGTAAATCTTTATGGAAGTAGATTGCCCAGTCTTCCAGGGATGCAAAATGCTCTCACCAGGCAAGTGGGAAAAAAGGGCTGAGCTGATCACAGTTGAGATACAAGAGCCCCCTGAGAACAAGGACCCCAGAGTCACCATTTTATTTTAGAAAGGTTTATTATTTTTACTTTTCTCAAAATAACACTGTAAAATTATGGGCAACACAAACAAGATTCAAACTATGAGTCTTTTAATTCAGGCAGAATTTAATGTGTAATTAAGATTAATTATACCATAATGGAATTGTAGACACATGATTATTGCATCATATTTCGTGCAGACAAGCATCTTGTTTTGCATCATTCTGATTTCTCAAGTAGAAAAGCCTGTTGAGAGGCAGAGCCAACAGAATCTGGCCGCATTTTGTGGGATGTTTGTTATAAGGTCATTTTGGAAGTTAATTTTTGCTGGTGCTTATTTCTGAAGTGTTTGATATGATAACCTTAAAAAAAAACCTGCTTATTTGTTTGTTTTGAGAAAAATAGTCATCTTAAAATATTTCTATTAGAGGCTTAAAGCATTTGTGCATGTTGTTATCAAGTTTAGGACATTAACTGAGTCTTTGGATTATATGTGAAAGTGAAGAGAATTTATTTCTCAGTCATAAATTCCAACTGTGGGCGGGAGTTTTGAAATGTTTTATAATAGCCACTTCCTGAGTTAGAGGGGAAGATGATCAAAACCTCCACAGCAGTTTAGATTCTTCTGTTAAGAAAAAACAAAACAAAACAACAACAACAACAAAATCCCAAAAAAATCTAAAGAAAGAAATTCAATTATTCCATAGTCTATTATTTAAATATATATAAAATCCAACAATTCTGAATCAACACTTAAATCTGTATAATTAGGCCTGATGTAAGCCATGGTATTTTCAATTGCCTCATATCCATGTGAAAACTGGAAAATGAATAAGGAAGACCAAAGAAGAATTGATGCCTTTCAGTTATGGTGCTGAAGAATATTGAATACAGCATGGACTGTCAGAAGAATGAACAAATCTATCTTAGAAGTACAGCTGGGATGCTCTTTAGAAGCAAATATGGTGAGACTTTGTCTCACTTAGTTTGGACAAGTTATCAGGAGGACCCAGTCCCTGGAGAAGGACATCATGTTTAGTAAAGCAGAGGGTCAGCAAAAAAGAAAATTCTCATTGGTATGGACTGACACAACGGCTGCAACAGTGGGCTCAATATAGTGACCATTGTGAGGGTGGTGCAAGGCCGGGCAGTACTTTGTTCTGTTGTACGTAGGGTTGCTGTGAGTCAGAACCGACTTGATGGCACCTAAGAACACAAGAACAGTTAGTCCTAGAGACTTTTCTTAGCTTCTGTTTTCCTGGCCACAATTTTGACCTAGACAGGGAATGTTTCTCAAAAGTGTGTAATTCATTGTTGTTGTTGTTATGTGCCGTCGAGTCAAACCCGACTCATAG
>NW_006922204.1:1032312-1033040 GCF_000298275.1 Orycteropus afer afer
TATACAAATATATAGCCCAGTCAAGTTATATATATATGTGTGTGTGTGTGTGTGTGTGTGTGTAAAACATGAGAAAAAGTATACATTTAGATTAACAATATTAATTTATAGTAAATGATGATATCATTTTTCTAAAATTTCTTTTAAAGCCTACCTCACCTGCTCACCAGAAGGTCAGCAGTTTGAGCCCACCAACTAGCTGCTCCACAGGAGAAAGATGTGGCAGTGGGCTTCCATAAAGAATATTACAGCCTTGGAAACCCTCTGAGGCAGTTCTACTTTGTCTTACAGGGTCCATGAGTTGGAATCGACTCAGTGCCAATAGGTTTTGGGTTTTGTATAGTCTTTTTTTCACTTGTTGTTGTTAAAACAAATCCACAAGAGCCAATATATGACCTTGAGTATATCCATCCTGAATTTAGAGACTATCTAAAGAATAGATTTCATGCATTGAACACCAATGACCGAAAACCAGAAGAATTGTAGGATGACCTCAAGAACATCATCCATGAAGAAAGGAAGAGGTCATTAAAAAGAGATGAGAAAGGAAGAAGAGACCAAAATGGATGTCAGAAGAGACTCGAGTGAAGACTAGCTAAGGCAAATGGAAGAAATGACAAGATAAAAGAGCTCAATAGAAGATTTCAAAGAGCAGCTCGAGCAGACAAAGCCAATTACTATAATGAAATGTGCAAAGACCTGGAGTTAGAAAACCAAAAGGGAAGAAC
>NW_006922204.1:1033775-1036073 GCF_000298275.1 Orycteropus afer afer
ATTTGAACAGAACAAGGGGACACTGAGTGGTTTAAAATCAGGAAAGGTGTATGTCAGGGTTGTATACTTTCACCATACTTATTCAATCTATATGCTGAGCAAATAATCTGAGAAGCTGGACTGTATGAAGAATAATGTGGTATTAGGGGTGGAGGAATAATTATTAACAACTGTGATACACTGATGTCACAACTTTGCTTGTTGAAAGTGAGGATGACTTGAAGCAATTACTGATGAAGATCAAAAACTACAGTCTTCAGTATGGACCATACCTCAATGTAGAAAATACAGTAATCCTCACAACTGAACCAATAAACAACATCATGATAAATGGTGAAAAGATTGAAGTTTTCAGGGATTGCATTTCACTGGGATCCATAATCAACACCCATGGAAGCAGCAGTCACGAAATCAGACATTATATTGCATTGGGCAAATCTACTGTAAAAGACCTCTTTAAAGTGTTAGGAAGCAAAGATGTCACTTTGAAGACTAAAGGGCACCTAACCCAAACCATGGTATTTTCAACTGTTTCATATGCATGTGAGAGCTGGGCAATGAATAAGGACGGCCGAAGAAGAGTTGATGCCTTTAAATTGCAGTGTTGGCAAAGAATACTGTAAATACAATGGACTTCCAGAAGAACAAACAAATCTGTCCTGGAAAAAGTGCAGCCGGAATGATCCTTGGAAGTGAAGGTGGCCAAATTCACCTACTTTGGTTGGGTTTTCAGAAGGGACCATTTCCTGGAGAAGGATATCATGCTTGGTAAAGTAGAGGGTCAGTGAAATGAGGGAAGACCCTCAGTGAGATGGATTGACACAGTGGCTGCAACTATGGGCTCAGGTATAGCAGGGACTGTGAGGCTGGCACAGGAGTGGGCAGTGTCTCCATTCTGTTGGACATAAGGTTGCTATGAGTTGGAGATGAATCCATGACACCCAACAACAAAACATGGAAGAATAAATGACTGAAGTTGTGCCGAGAAATCTTTGAGGGAAAAAATAGTGAAAGCTTATATTACTCAATATTAAAAGTTACTGTAATTATTACAGTATTTTACTAAACAAAAAACGATAAAACAGAATAGATAAATAGATCTATGGAGAAGAATAGTTCAGAAATAGATCCACACATACTTAAGAACTCTCTATGTGAGTGGAAATTCCACAAAGGTGGGATTTTAAATCTTTGCCAAAAGAATCAATAAATAAGCCTTGTAGTGCTGACATAATTTCTAGCTATGCAAAAAGAAGCAAAATTTGACATTTGCTTCATGCTGTTGTTGTTGTTAGGTGCAGTTGAGTTGGCTCCAGCTCATAGCGACCCTATGCACAACAGAACGGAGACACTGCCCACTCCTGCACCAGCCTCACAATCTTTGCTGTGGTTGAGCCCGTCATCGTAGCCACTGTGTCAGTTCACCTTGTTGAGAGTCTTCCCCTTTTCTGCTGACCCTCTGCTTTACCAAGCATGAGATCCTTCTCCAGCGAATGGTCCCTTCTGACCACATGACCAAAGTAGTCATTCTTGCTTTTGTGGAGCATGCTGGCTACACTTCTCCCAGGACATATTTGTTTGATCTTCTGGCAGTCCATTGGGATTTTCAGTATTCTTCGCTGACACCACAATTGAAATGCATCAATTCTTCTTCATTCTTCCTTATTCATTGTCTAGCTTTCACATACAGATGAGGCGATTGAAAATACCATGGGATGTTTGCAGCTATTTCTTCTCACTTTGAGTTGTGCCTCATAAGCAAATGAAGGTCCCGAAAGCTTTACTCCATCCACATCATTAAGGTCGACTCTACTTTGAGGAGGTAGCTCTTCCCCAGTTGTATTTTGAGTGCCTTCCAACCTTAGGGGCTCATCTTCTGGCACGATATCAGACAGTGTTTCACTGTTATTCATAAAGTTTTCCATTTTCCGGTAATAATATCAGACAGTCGTTCACTACTACTCATAAGGTTTTCAGTGGCTAATTTTTTCAGAAGTGGATGGCCCTGTTCTTCTTCCTAGTCTGTCTTAGTCTGGAAACTGCTGAAATCTGTCCACCATGGGTGACCCTGCTGGTATTCGAAATACTGGTGGCATAGTGTGGTAGCTATGTTTTTGTGTCAACTTGGCTGGGCCTGGTTGAGTGGCTGGGCAGCTGGTGGTAGTTATTCTCCATGATGAGACTGGCAATCAACTCCATGCTGAGATCTACTACAAGCAGCTGAGTAGCTGCTTTGGGTATGTGGTCTGCTTCATGTATATAAGAAGCAGCTTTGGGAATGGTCTCTAGCATGTGGCA
>NW_006922204.1:1037441-1040871 GCF_000298275.1 Orycteropus afer afer
TCTTTTTTAAATTTTGTGATTCTTTGGTGACAATATAAAAAATCAAACATACATGTGTTTACAGATTCTCCATGTGCAGTTCAGTGGCAGTGTGTCACCATTCTCATTCTCTGTATTCATATTGGTCTGTCATCATGGATTTCCACTCTTTGCCCCAGGTTCTCAACCGTGCTTTAGATTACTGCTGTCAGTTGGAACTCTATCTAGATGCTTCCTTATTCTGTGCTCAAGGCAGACGTTCTTTATTAACTGAGCTAAACTTGTTTAGATTAATGATGGCTTCATGAGATGGTTTTGGTTCAAGGTTCAAAGCTTATTTCTGGGTGATAGAATTCCCCCCAGTCTCAATGGATTCAGTACGTCTGGTTTCTTTTTTTAAAAAATTTTATTGTGATTTGGATGAAAGTTTACAGAACAAATTCATTTTCTGTACAGCAGTTCATACCCATTTTGGTTCATGACATTGACTACAATTCCTCACAATGTAACAGCTCTTCCCACTTCCTCTCTGTAGTTACCTCTTCCCTGTGTCCTTTCCTGTGCATTCCTGCTCCCCGAGCTATCTCCCTGTGCAAATACTGCCCTTTTGTTCTCCCATGATTGATCGTTTCTAAGGAGTGTATCTACCTGATGGAAATGTTCACCCCATATGCCTGTCTATTGTTTGGCTGGTAGCCATTGGCATGAGTTAAGTTCCAGGCCTGAAGGATAACTAGGGCCCATAGTCTCAAGAGTAAGTCTGGTTTCTATATCAATTTGAAGTTCTCTTCCCTGATTTTCTTCCTTTTAACCAGGATCCATATATTGAGTCCTTAATAATAAACCAATAATATTGAAATGATAGCAGGAGGGATTTGATCTTGGTGAATTTCTTGCCCAAAATACCCCCCTCTCACCTATGATGGGCAAAATTCACAGAAATTTGTAGTTGTAGCCCAGAAGTGAACTTAGAAGATTTGGGTGTTATTGGTGTGCAGTTTTATTTTAAATTGAAAAACAAAGTGTTTTTCTTTATGCTATGAAAGTAAAAGTGTATTGGTGTATTCCTGTAATGTGTCAGTAATGTATTCCCAGGTGTGCTTGAAAACCTGTCTAGATACTATTAATGTCTTAGTAAATCCATTTCCATCTGTCACACTATAAGTGTCCTCTTTGTGTTGCACTCAACATACAAATACTCATTTTCTCACTTCAAATCGGAGACTTTTAGTTAGGGTCAAATACCATTACTAGGCACTCTGCTGCTGTTGTTGTTATGTGCCGTCGAGTCATCTCTGACTCATAGCAACCCCTCCTTGATTTTCCGAGGCAGTATCACTGCAGGAGTAGATCGCCCAATCTTCCTTCCAAGAAGTGGCTGGTGGGTTTAAACCGCCGACCTTCTGGTTAGCAGTCAAGTACCTTAGGCACTACGCCACCAGAGCTCCCACTTGTTGTTGTTGTTGTTGTTATGTGCCGTCGCTCCCACTAGGTGAGTCAAAATGCTTCCTCTGCCATTTTGTGTGTGGATCAGAATCTCCTTCCTGGCTCACAGGTCAGGGGCTGAGGACACCGCAGTGTGGTTGCAAGGCCTTCTCAGGGAGCCAGGACTTCTGTTATCAACAGCAGGGATTCTCCAGCTGCAGCCTTTTCAATTCCAGCTGTTTGGCTGCCAGAGTCGCTGACCTTGAGTAACGCCCTCAGGGTCATTAGACAGGATCATAGCAAGGGTGGGGAAAGCTAGTTTGGCTAGGTTGTTGTTAGGTGTCCTCTAGTAGCTCCGGCTCATAGCGACCCCATGTACAACAGAACGCGACACTGCCCGCTCCTGCACCAGCCTATGGCTGAGCCCATCGTTGCAGCCACCCTGACATCTATCTCATTGAGGATCTGCCCCTCCCTCGTCGACCCTCCACCTTACCAAGCATGATGTTCTTCTCTTGGGAATGGTCCCTTCTGACAACATGACCAAAGTAGGGGAGATGAAGTCTGGCCATTCTCGCTTCCAAGGAGCATTCCCGCTGCACTTCTTCCAGGACAGAATTGTTCATTCTTCTGACAGTCCATGGTATTTTCAGTATTTTTTTGCCAACACCACAATGCGAAAACATTTTGCAGGTATTTGAAATACGAGTGGCATAGTTTCCAGCCTCACAGCAGCACACAAGCCACCACAGGATGACATACTGACAGACAAGTGGTGGACAGTACTTGGCTCTGAACTCCAGCTCCACCACTTCCTTGGTAGCCTGAACTTGGGCATGTGACTTAAATCACTAAGTGCCTCAGTTGCCTTATCTGCAAAGTGGACGTTAAAGTGGTACAGAAATCATGGGACTGTTGTGAGGATTAAATTACTTGATGTATGTAATGTATTTAAAATGGTGCCTGCTACACATAAGTGTTTATTATTATTATTGTTATCTGTTCTTTGAACAGGAAATTGGACACAAAGGCTGGAATTATAAAGGAAAGTCAGGAAGGAGGCATGGTGTGAAGATTTCAGATAGGTGGAGTGAGGTTTAGAATAGGCTTCTATTCTGGGGGGATGAGGTTACAAAGCAGGAAATTGAGATCCAAGTACCGTTGTATGGGTGACTCCTGCAGGGATTAGGGGGAACTGGTGTGCCCAGTTAGCACCGTAGTCACTTTGGATTCTGGGAAGACAGCAGCGTGATCAATTTGAGACCTTGCCTGTTGGGGAGCCTGACGCTTCCTAATGTACTTCCAGTTTCAGCCAGGATTGACTGAGTAACTGGGAGGGTCTCAAAGTGAAGGACATAAGTGGGCTGACCTGGACAATGTACGACTGAATGTACACCAATCTTCTCTTCTTCTTTTCTTTTTAATGAAAAATTGCAAGGACATACGAAATTAGAGAGGCTAGCATAATAAGACCTCATGATCTCATTTAGCCTTAAGAGTTATCATCTCCTTTTTCTACCCTCATCCATTTCCCTCACCCTGAATATTTGAAGCAAATCCCAGATGTCATATCACTACATCTGCATCTGTAAAACGTAGGGACTCTTTTTAAAGCATAACCACAATGCCATTATATCACACCTAAAAAATAAATAATCATTTCTTAAAATCATCTGTGTTTATGTGGAGAGATTGGGATTCACATACACTGCTGGTGGGACTGTCAAATGATAAAACCAGTGTGGAAAGCAGTATGGTGATTCCTTAAAAAGTTGGAATTACAAATACCATTTGATTTAGCAATCCCGTTACTAGGTATATACCCTAAAGAAGTGAGAGCCAGGACAGTAAGAGACACATTCACACCCATGTTCATTGCAGCACTATTTACAATAGCAAAAAGATGGAAACAACCTAGATGTCCATCAATGGAAGAATGGATAACCAAACTATGGTACATACACACAATGGAATACTATGCAACCCTAAAGAATAATGTAGAATCTGCAAAACACCGCATAACATG
>NW_006922204.1:1041931-1049109 GCF_000298275.1 Orycteropus afer afer
TTCTGGTTAGCAGTCAAATGCACTACTCTGCCAGAGCTCCCATATGACCACGAGACCAGAAGAACTAGATGGTGCCTGGCTACCACTGTCAACCACTCAGAGTGGGACCTGTGTAGGAGATCTTGGATAGAGTTGGAGAATAATGTGGAACAAAACTCAAAATCATAAAAGAAAAAAAAAAAAAGAACAGGTTTACTGGTCTGATAGAGCCTGGTGAAACCCCTGAGACTATCGCCCCTAGCTTCCCTTCAGGTCTGGAATTGAAGTCACTCCTGTGTAGATACACTCTTTAGAGAGATCAATCATGGGAGAACAGAAGGGCAGTGTGTGCACAGGGAGACCGCTGGGGGACAGGAGGGCATGGGAGGGAAGGACACAGGGAAGAGGTAACTATGGGGAGGAAGTGGGGAAAGAGCTGTTACATTGTGGGAATTTGCAGTCAATGTCATGAGACAAAATGTATATGAACTACTGTATGGGAAATGAGTTTGTTCTGTAAACTTTCACCCAAATCACAATAAAAAATGTTAAAAAAAAATCACCCGTGTTTAAATTTCCCCAATTGTCTCATAAACAGTTTTTTTTTTTTTATTTTTAAAAAAGCAGTCTGGTTGTTTTAGACAGGATTCACATTAGGCCCATTCATTGCATTTTGCTGATATATCTTTTATTTCTCCTTTAACCTACAGATTCCCCTTTTGAAAAATTTCCAACTAATTTATTGAAGAATCTAGGATGTTTGACCTATAGAATTTTCCAGAGTCTGGCTTTTGCCAATTGTATCTGCCAAGGTATTGTTTAACATCTTTCTATATCCTCTGCATTTCCTGTAACTTGGTAAATTAGTGGTTAGATCTAGAGGTCTGCTCAGATTCAGGTTCAATTCTTTGGCAAGAATATTTCCTAGATGGTATTACACACAGAGGTATATTATATCTTGTGGTTTCTCTTTCTGTGATGTTAGCAATTAATGATCATTCTTTCAGCACATTACTTTCTTAGATGATACTCTAATTCTCTTATTTCTTCTTTGTTTATTAGCTGGAATATTTCTGTGAAGAGAAAATTTCCCCATTTACTGTTTGGCTTACCCTTTATAATTTTATTAACTAATAATTACATTAAATTTTCCTACAGGATTTTATTTTAACATAGCACATTTTATGCATGAAAGTATTATAGTGATCTCTATCATATTTCTTGGAAATGTGTGTGTGTTCTTTCTCTATATATACACATACATATATAATAATCAAATACTTATATATGTTTATGTATGTATCTTAAAATTTTTTCCTGTGACCATAAGGCTATGTTAGCAAATTGATTTCCTATGGAGTTACACAGTTGATCAAATTGTACATATCTGAGAAATTTTGGTAAATGTTTATCCAACTTAAAACAGATTGGAAAAAATCTGTCAGTGAGATAGATGAGATGAGACTTTTTCTCCTCAATTGATTGATGTTTTAAAAATAAATATTATTTATTGCAAGAATGAGGTAGAGTTTGGCATCCATTCTATGCTAGTTTTCATTTTTTTATTGATGTAAGCTCTCAGAAAACTTGTTCATATAAATAAAAAGTTGGGGATGGACAGAGTTTTGTCATAGTCATGACACTTAATTCTCTAATTTCTCTTCTAGCTAGATGCCAAAAATCACATGGTACTCTGATCAAAAATCGTTTTTAATCATCTGTTAGCTGACAAGTCCATTTGGCACTCCTTCAGTTTTGTAGAAAGCAGACTTGAAAACCATTTTACTTGCAAAGGGATTTGTTACCTAGCCCTTAAAGTTCACTTTATGGGTACCAGTGCCAGCACTATATTTGGAATTGTTCCTTTGTTTGGCACCCTGAAACTTTTTGCATCTGGAGGCAACATACTATATTAAATTTAGAAGTGGGGATTGTGAAAGGGGCGGTAGAAAGGATTGAGAACCTGCTTCTCAATCACAGACATTCTTTTGAGAGATCAGTTTTAGGAAGGCATAGATTAGAGGATGTAGGAACAATCCTTTTATATGTGTTTTTTATTTTATTGTTTTTTTTTTTAAATTTTTATTGTGATTTAGGTGAAAGTTTACGGAGCAAATTCATTTTCCCTACAGCAGTTCATGCACATTTTGTTTCATGGCATTGACTGAAATCCCTACGTTGTAACAGTTCTCTTCCCACTTCCTCCCTGGAGTTACTTTTTCCCTGTGCCTTTCTTTCCTATGCATCCTGCCCCCGGAGCTATCTCCCTGTGCAAATACTGCTCTTCTGATCTCCCATGATTGATTGTTCTAAGGAGTGTATCTACCTGAGGTAGCTGTTCACTCCATATGCCTGTCTATTGTTTGGCTGGAAGCCATGGGAGTGAGTGAGTTCAGTTCCAGATCTGAAGGGTAAGTAGGGGCCATAGTCTCGGGGGTCTCACCAGGCTCTATCAGATCAGTAAACCTGGTCTTTTTTATGATTTTGAGTTTTGTTCCACATTGTTCTCCCACTCTATCCAGAATCTCCTGTACTGATCTCTTTCTGAATGTTTGACAGTGGTAGTCAGGCACCATCTAATTCTTCTGGTCTCATGGTCATATAGGCTGAGGTTCACATGGTCCTCTAGTCCCTTGGACTAATTCTTTCCATGCATCTTTGGTTTTCTTCATTTTCTTTGCTCTGGATGAGGAGAGACCCATTGTTGCATCTAGAGAGCCGCTTGCAATCTTTTAAGACCTCTGGATCTGGAAACAATCCTTTTAAAACAATTTGTCACCATGTAAAGGACCTCTGGTGGCCTAGTGTCTAAGTCATTTGGCTGCTAACCAAAAGGTTAGTGGTTCGAACCCACTAGCCACTCTATGGGAGAAAGATGAGGCAGTCTGCTTCTGTGAAGATTTATAGCTTTAGAAACCCTATGGTGGCAGTTCTACTCTGCCCTATAGAGTTGCTAGGAGCCGAATAGACTCAATGGCAGTGGGTTTTGTTTATTTTGGTCACCATGTACCACTTGGAAGGTCTTTAGCATATTCCTGGTCTATGCATTATCCAGCTTGAAGGTTTATCCTCTAGATGTAAAGTCTAAATTCTAGAATGTCAATGTGAGAAGACTTACAACATGGTTCTAGTTATCACAAGCATGTGAAGAGTTTGAATGAAATTGTTTTATGTGATGTAAGATGGGAAAAAAAGCAATATTTCTAAATTAATATTTTATTTATATTACCTGTGATATTATATGTTGTTGTTGTTGTTGTTTGCTGTCGAGTCGGACCCGACTCATGGCGACCCCTCCTTGGGTTTCCGAGGCAGTATCACTACGGAAGTAGATTGTCCCATCTTCCTTCCAAGGAGTGGCTGGTGGGTTTGAACCGCCAACCTTCTGGTTAGCAGTCAAGTGCCTTAGGCACTATGCTACCAGAGCTCTCTCTCTCTCTCTCTCTCTATATATATATATATATATCTGTATAATTTAATAATTAAATACTTTAAGTAGACATTTCGCTTTTTCATCTACATCTGTAACGCCTTACATATTTAAATTTGCCTAAATCGTTTTTGGAGGCAAGCTTCACGTTGTGAAAAATAAGTTTGCTGTACATTTGAGTGTATATAGTATATATTTCTAATTTTGTTCTTTGAATATATACAGATATAAATATATATGTTTTGCAAAATTGGAATCACTTAATACTTAAAAAAATATGTGATATATTTTTCAACATGTAAATATATTTACACCTTTTATCATGGAAAAAGTAAACATATATTAAAGTAGAGAGAGTGAATCCTCATATACCTGTCATTCAGCTTCAATAATTACCAACTTATGGCCATCTTCTAATCAATATTTCACACCTGGATTACTTTGAAATAAATCTGAGGCATCATATCATTTCTTCCATAAATATTTTCATATGACTCTCTAAAAGAAAAGGACTTGTAAATAAGTATAACCAGAATACCATATTGCACCTAAAAAGTAGTAAGATGTCAAATGATCATGATTATCTCATAAAATTTTATTACTGTTTAAGATTCAGGTAAGTCTCTCTCTCTCTCTGTGTATATATAGTTTTTGTTGTTAGTTGCTGTTGAGTTAATTCTGACTTATGGTGACTCCACGTGTGCAGAGTCGAACTGCTACACAGGAATTTCAGGGTTGTGACCTTTTGGAAGCATGTATATTTGTGTGTGTGTGTGTGTGTGTGTGTGTATGTCATATCTCTTAATCTTTTTTAATGAATAGGATCCTCTACCATCTCTCTTTGCATTTCATTTGCTGAAAGAACTGGGTCATTTTTCCTGTAGCCTTTCCCACAGTCTGGATTTTGCTGGATGCATGCCCATGGTGTCATTTAAAATGTTCCCCTGTCCCCTGTTGTTCCTAGAAATTGGTAGGTTGAAAAGCTTGATTGGACTCAGATGTAATATATATTTTTTGGCTAGAATACTTTAGGTGGCATGTAATATATTATCTTTATTAAATGTTTTGGCTGCTTTACTGAGGTATAACTCACATAAAATAAACTCTGCATATTTAAAGGGTATAATTTGATAACTTTTGACGTATGTATACATCCGTGAAACCATTACTGCAATCCAGATAATGACCGTATTCATTACTAAAAAAGCCTTTCTCAACAGTATCAAGAATGAGAAGTAGAAGACTCAAACAGGAATGAAAGTTGGTCTTCCAACTGGACTGGTGTGGATGCTCATGATACAGTGGTTTTCAAGCATTTTTAGCAAAAGAATAATTTATTTTAAATGTAATCTTATAAAGAACTCTGATATGTAGTAGAAAAGATGAAAGGGGGATATTTTAATAGTATAAATGTATTTTATACAGTAAAATCTGCAAAAGCTAGAAACTGTGTAAGGTGGAAACCTGTCAGAGAAGGAAAACTAAAATATTTTCCACTAAAATGAATGAGAGAAAAGTGATTAGACAGCACCCTGTCAAAGGTGGAAAACTTGGCAAGCCAAAAAAAAAAAAAAAAAAAAAACCAAACCCATTGCCATTGAGTCAATTCCGACTCACGGTGACCCTATAGGGCAGAGTAGAACTGCCCTGTTGGGTTTCCCACTGCTGGAAATCTTTATGGAAGTCCTGCAGAGCACCTGGTGGGTTTGAACTGCCAGATTTTTGGCTAATAGCTGAATGCCTTAACCACTACACCACCAGAGCTCCTTGGAAAGACTTGGGAGCCCAGAAAACAAGCAGTCCCGTTGAGTTCTAGCTCTCACAGGTTTCACTGGAAATATAATCTATTTCATAGGTATTAATACATTTATAATAATAAGTAAGTCAGGACTATATGAAGAAGAACATAGCATCAGGATTGGAGGAAGACTCATTAGCAACCTGCAATATGCTAAAAGTGACACAACCTTGCTTGCTAAAAGTAAAGATGACTTGAAGCACTTACTGGTGAAGATCGAAGACTACAGTCTTCAATCTGCATTCCACCTCCACATAAAGAAAACAAAAATCTTTACAGCTGGATCAATAAGCAACATCATGATAAACAGAGAAAAGATTGAAGTTGTCAAGGATTTCATTTTACTTGGATCCACACTCATGGAAGCAGCAGTCAAGAAATCAGGTGACACATTGCATTGGGCAAATTGCAAAAGATCTCTTTAAAGTGTTAAAAAGCAAAGATGTCACTTTGAGGGCTAAGGGGTGCCTGACCCAAGATTTGGTATTTTCAGTCGCCTCGTATGTATGCAAAAGCTGGACAATGAATAAGGAAGACCAAAGAAGAATTGATGCATTTGAATTGTGGTGTTGGTGAAGAATGTCCAATATACCATGGACTTCCAGAAGAAGAAATAAATCTGTCTTGGAGGAAGTACAACCAGAATGTTCCTTGGAAGCAAGACTTGTCTCATGTACTTTGGGCATGTTATCAAGCGAGACCAGTCCCTGGAGAAGGACCTGATGCTTGGTAAAGTAGAGGATCAGGAAAAAAGGGTAAGACCATCAATAAGATGGATCGACATAGTGGCTGCTACAATGCAATGATTGTGAGGATGGAGAAGGACCAGGCGGTGTTTTGGATGTTGTGCATGGGATCATTGTGAGTCAGAACGGACTTGACAGCACCTAACAACAACAACATTGCTGCTCTAACAGATTATCACAAGTTCAGTGGCATAAAGCAACACAAATTATCCTCTTACAGTTCTGGGGGTCACAATCTGACATGGGTCTCACTGGGCTAAAATCAAGGTGTCAGCAGGGCTTTTTTCCTTCTACAGGTTCTAGGGGAGAATCAGTGTCTTCCGCTTTTCTGGCTCCTAGAGGCTGCCTGCCTTCCTTGACTCCTGGCTCTTTCTTCCATCTTTAAAGTGCATCACTCTGACCTCTGTTTCCATCATCCTTCTCTGACTTTGACCCTCCTGCTTCCCTCTTATAAGTACCTTGTGATGACATTGGACCCACCCAGGTAATCCAGGATCATCTCCCCACCTCAAAACCCTTAATTTAATTACATCTGTAAATTCCCTTTTGCCATATAAGGTAACACATTCATAGGTTCCAGGGATTAGATTTTGAGGACAATTATTCTGCCTCTACCACATGCAAAGAGTGGAGAAATGAGTGACAGTGTTGTGTAAGCAAGTGTACTACATATTCTGTTTCAGCGGGATTTTGGTCAGTGGAAGGAGCATTGGTGGCACAGTGGTTAAGTGCTTGGTGCTAACCAAAAGGTTAGTGGTTTGAACCCACCAGCTGCCCTGCAGGAGAAAGATGTGGAATTTGCTTCCATAAAGATTTGCAGCCTTGGAAACCTCTGGGCAGTCCTGCTCTGTTCTGAAGGATCGCTGTGGGTTGGAATGGACTTCGTGGCAGTGGGTTTTGTTTGAGTTGGTTAGTGGAGTTTGTATTTGTTAGGGTTTTGTCTAAGCTTCTGCAATAAAACAACCCCACAGTACTGTGGCTTATCAAGATAGGAGTTTATTTTCCTTTCATGTAATGATGCAGATGAAGACAGTCCAGGACTGGGAGGGTGGCTGTGCTCTGCAAGTTCATTCAGAGGTCCAGGCACATTTTGTCTTCTTACTATGCCAGCCTCAACATGAAGCTTTCTGGTCATGGTCTAAGACGGTTGCAAGTCCACACTCCAGCCAGTGGAGAGGTGGAAAGGGACAACCGATCAGCACATCCATTCTTTTTTTTTTTTTTT
>NW_006922204.1:1049670-1051210 GCF_000298275.1 Orycteropus afer afer
AGTGGTAGCCGGGCACCATCTAGTTCTTCTGGTCTCATAGTTGTATAGGTTGCAGATCAGATGGTGTACCAGTCGCGAGGACTGATTGTTTCCATTAATTTTAGTTTTCTTCTTTCTTCTTTGCTCTTGACGAGGAGAGACCCAAGCACATCCATTCTTATTATAGGCATGACCCAGAAGAGGTGCATAACATTTCCACTCACATCCCATTGGCTGGAACTATGTCACATGGTCCCCTCCTTCCTCTTGTGTAACTTACATTTGTGTTATAATATTAATAGATTAAGGTTTATTAAGCATTTTTAATAATGTGAATCTTTTGTTGAAATACACCATACATACAGAGAAAATACGGAATAAATACATTATATAAGTACATACAGAAAAGGGTATAAATCATACCTGAAAAACTTGATGAATTTTTGCAAAGCGAACACACTAGTACATAAGCAGAACCTCAGATGCCCTTTGTGCTTCCTCTCGATCTCTATCCTGAGAGTAATCACTATCTAGACTTCTAACACCATATATGATTTCGGCCTTTTTTCAAACTGTATGCACACTCTTCTGTGTCTGGTTTCTTTCTTTCAACATTTTGTTTGTGAGATCTATCCAGGTTGTTTTATGTCATTATGGTTCATTTATTCACTGACTCTGTAATATTCCATTGTGTGAGTATACCATAACGTTCTTATCCATTCTGCCATTGGTGGGCATTTGGTTGTTTCCTAGTTTGGGCAATTATGAATAGTGCTGCTATAAACATTCACGTACATGTCTTCCAGTGAGCATTTGTATGCATTTCAATTAGATATGCAACTAGGCATGAAATCGCTGCCTCATGGAGAATGAGTAATTTTGTTCAACTTTCATAGATTTTGGCAAACTGTTTTCCAAAGCGTTGAAGGAATTTACACACCCTCCCAGCAGTGTAGGAGCTTTCTAGTTGCTCCACATCCTTGTCAACACTTGGTATTCTTTGCCTTTTCCTTTTAGTTATTCTGTGGATGTGTAGTGATAGGGCACTGTTGTTTTAATTTCCATCTCCCTGTTGACTAAGTGGAGCCCCCTCTTCTGTATTTATTATATCTACTCAGAGATCCTCTTTGGAGAAGTGTCTGATCTAGTCTTTTGCCCATTTTTCTATTGAATTGTGTACCTCTTTCTTTGCATCATATTATTACCTTTTTCTAATAAGCTTTTCTCTATGTGTGTCATGGCATCTTGCTTTGAAAGACCTTATGTGTACTTATATAATCAGATTTAAGTTTTGTTTGCATAATTTTTTCAATAACATTAAGTTGTTTAATTTATGCTGAAAGATCCAAGAGCCTTATTTTTATGCTCACTGTGTGCTGTTTCAAAATGATGTTGTAACTTGGCAAGGACCATAGAACTATTTTGAAAAATTTCACTGCTTCAACTATGCTGATGACTCATGCACTGTTTTAACATGATAAAAGCTTAGTGCCTATAACAAATTCAGCCACCATTTTATTCTGTCTTTAAATGACATTGTGAGAGCATTTTAGGTGCATTA
>NW_006922204.1:1051310-1058222 GCF_000298275.1 Orycteropus afer afer
TGTTTCATCTCAAGCCTCATCAATCTCCCCATCACCATTTTTATTTTGTTTTGTTTTGTTTAAAATGTCCTGTTTTTAACCTGTAATCCATTTCTAGCTTTAAAGGTGACAATTTCAAATCATCTGAAAAAGTTGTAAATAGTAATAGGGAAACAGAGACTGCCAAACACTGTTCTGTGCTTGTGTTTTAACTCACTTAACCCAGACGAGGTAGATGCTGTTATTAGCTTTTTTTTTTTTTTTTTTTCTGGTCCATTAGATAGAGACTGTTAATAAAAGTGATTTATGGATTTAAGTGGCCTTTCAATATCTGTTTTTCCACCTTCTATCTTGCAGTTGTTTCATGTGTTCATAGTTGCCCTACAACCTGTCTAGTAGCGTACGTAACACACTCATATACATACCCTTTCTCTTGTCTCACGTTTGGACTTAGAGCCAAGAGAATCCCTTCTTGAACCTTGAGCCTCAGGCATGCCCTCCTCGCTAGGTAGGACAGCTGCATATTGACATGTGGAGCATAAACCTAGCTGATGATAAAGCTGTACTGTGACTTCCCATTTACTGCTATCCATAACGAACACCTCAATGGGATATCAGTAATATTTGGGCCAATACAGATGATATGCTGAGGGGTTATTAAATACGATTTTGCATACAGGGTAGAGCCCCTGGGTGGCTCTTATCTTTGTTTTGGGAAATAGGCATTTCTTTAGTGCTTGAATATTAAAATAGGATTGTGTATGAAATTCTGTCTTAAACTGTGAATAACCGGGTAAAAGCAGTTTTGCCTGCAAGGTGGTCTTATGGTCTGGACCCCAAGGATAATACTAAAGGTGTGGTTATCTGTTTCTATCTTTCCATGACCGATTTTTATTTATTTATTTTTTTGAAAAATGGGTACTTCGTTCCTCTGCTATGATCAAGTGCCAGAAATTGGAAAATATCTATGTCTTCAAAATGAGAGAGAGAAAAAGGAGGTAAGAAAGGAAAAGATAGCTTTTATTCCCTTTTAACATAAACTTCAATAAGCCTGGAATGGTTGGACTTGTCCTTTTTCAGTTGGGGTGCTCATGGCCCTGTTCAGAACGCCACAAGTACGAGTTTGCCTAAATTGTATTTAGCGGAAGTTCGTGAGTGGAGGCATTGAGAGTCAGGCTCGAGGACTGGAATTTGCTCCCTAACCTGTGGTGGTTTGCTAGCGTTTTCAGAAGCTGATTAGTCCATCAGGATTCAGTGTGTGAGGCCATGTTTTTAGGTGTGAACAGCAGAGGCCACTGTGCTCAGGCAACAAATACAGCTCGATGTGGGTGGCTTAAGTTGTAAAAATTGAAATGCTAACAATGAGATATGAGGAGTTTATCAAGAGCTATTTGCAGCCTCTGGATCCTTTATTAAAAAAGCATAATAATAAACAGATGCACATGGACTCCTTTGTGAGGCTTGTGCTAGTCTCTCAGGACAAATGATCTCAGATGAATCTGGGCCCACGCTCTGGTTAAGCATAGATCAGCACTGGCCCAGGTATCCATGTTGGAACCTTGGTACCTTAAGAAGGGGGGATATTGAGAAGGTGGGGATATTGGGCTGAGCCCTGAGGACTTCTGTTTTATCCCCTGTCAGCAGCCTGGTTGGCCACCCTACCTGCCTCTGTCATTCTTTTCCTACCTCTCTTGCTTTTGTTTCCTTCCTTTCTTTGGATGAAATAATGTTGTTGGTAGGTGTTGTTGAGTCAATTTCTACTTGTTCTGACCCCATGGGACAGAGTAGAACTGCCCATGGGGTTTTCTTGCCTGTACTCTTTATAGAAGCAGACTTCCAGGTCTTTCTTCTGCAGCACCTCTTGGTGGGTTCCAACCACCAACTTTTTAGTTAGTGACCGAGCACTTAACCCCATGAACGTTAGTGAAAAGTGTTCGTGTTCAACCTGTTTATGTTTTGCTTCAGTGAAAGAAATCATTTTCTTCTACCCTATTCTGGATGAGTGGCTTTAAGCATCAAGTTGATCACCTTGGTAATATTTTGAATGTGGTGATTGGAGTTCAGATGATGCTACCTTCCTCTTACTGCCCAAGGTACAAGGCAGGTCAGACTGCAGTGGCTGTCAGATCTGATTGCACATTAGAATCACCTAGTGAGCCTGGAAAAACCACCAAGGCCTGGACCTTCATTTAATTGGCCTGGGGCCCAATAAGGACCATGTGCCAGATTGAGTGTTGATGCTTAAGAGACAGAGCATCTGAGGACAGCCTGAGCTTTGATCCCAGGGACCACTTAATCTGTCAGATCACCACGCATGTCCTTGGTTTAGCATTGCCTCTTGATGTGATTTAGAAAACAATCTGGGAACAACAAAATAGCTGGCCCAGAATGAAACTACTGGCCTTCAACTTAGCACACTTAAAACGGACCATTTCATGAACAGAAAAAGTTTTCTAAATTTCATTCTGGTTGCCTTATCTCTCCAATTTTCTCTTCTTCTTTTCCTGGGAGGGGAATATTCTCTGGAAACTTACACGAATGGAATAAAGATGAGGTTGAGAACCTCTGTATGTATAAGAATGCGATATCTTTGTTGGATTTGTGTATGTTTAAATAAACAATGGAGTCCTCGGGTGGTGCAAATGGTTGACACACTTGGTTACCAACCAAAAGATTCGTGGTTTGAATCCACCCAGAGGGGCCTCATAAGAAAGGCCTAGTGATCTGCTTCCAAAAAAACAGCCATTGAAAACTCTATGGAGCATAGTTCTACTCTGATACACATGGGGTCGCCATGAGTCAGATTTGAATTGGTGGCAGCTGGTAGATGAAGAATATACCTGCACAGATGTCAGAAATAGGCCCCCATCCAGTACCGTAGAAATAGGTCATTATTATTTGGGTGCCTTGGAGGTTCCATGCAAAGAAGTGGTAGCTATTTGGAGAGGGCAAGGTGAGGCCACTGTGGGTAAAAATGTTCCCATAGTCCTGAGGGTTTGGGACATTTTCCTGGAGCATAAGGTCAGTACACGTGTAGTGTGGGGACTTGGGATGTTCAGCATTAGAACAGCTCTGTAGATCTTGATATGTACATGCACATGTTGACAGGACAAGAGAAAGCATCATTAACTCAGATTGTGAGGTAATGATGACTTATTCATAGCACTGCAGGCCAATTACAATAATGATTACATTTCTGTAACCATTTCCTCCCATCCTCCTTCCTGTCCCCGGGAAGTCGAAAGAACTTCACTCATTTATTTTCACAACGTGCCCATAGTTTAGCTGCATTCGTTTCTTTCAACCACAAAGGCATGAACAGAGGGACACAAAAGACTTAGTCAAGTTCATGAAATGAGATGGGATCAAAACTGACTGTAAAAAAAATCCTTTACCTTTATGTGCTTTATTAGGTCATGAACGAGTCATAAATACTGAGTGTAGTCACCTTTAAGCTGGCCTTAGTAGCTATAGCAATGGAGAAAAGCTGAAATGATGACATGGGGCCAAACATAGAAAAAAGAGCATGTGTTGTTGGATTTCTCTTTAAGGCACTAGATTGGTAAGAATGGGTAGCATAGGAGAGCAAATTAATGCTTTCCCTTGGAAACTGCAAACAAGGGAGTATAGCCACTTTGTAAAGTGGTTTGGCAGCATTTACTAAATGTGAACATATGCCTACCCCCTGACCCAGAAATTCCACTTCTAGGCATATACCCAAGAGTGCACATGTCCATCAAAAGACTTGCATTACAGGAAGGTTTACAGCAGCCTTTTTCATAATAGCTCCAACCTGGAAACAACCTATATGTCCGTCAATAGAAGAATGGCTAAATAATTTTATACTGTAGGCATATAATGAAATACTGCTTAGCCAAAAACAACCAAGAAAGGAAACAAACAAACTCTACTGATTCTCACAGACATTATGAAAGATGCCAGACACAAAAGAATATATACTTTTTCATTCGTTGATATGAAGTTCAGGGCATGCCAAACTAATAGATGGTGAGAGAAGTCAGAATAGTGATTATTTTTGAGGGTGGTTATTGACTGGGTAAGGAGCTCTCATGGTGCAGTGCTTAAGGCATTTGACTACTAAGCAGAAGGCTGGCGGTTCAAACCCACCAGCCACTCCTCGGAAGGAAGACTGGGCAATCTACTTCTGTAAACTGCCTCAGAAATCCAAGGAGAGGTAGCTATGAGTCGGAAACAACTTGACACAGTGAGGTTTTTAAAATTTTTTTATTTTTATTGACTGGGTGCATGAGGGAGCCTTCTTGGTGTTGGGACTATTTTAGATTATGATCTGGTGGTGGTGCCCTGAGCATATGTCAGAATGTATGGAGCTGCATACTTGAGATCAGAGCCCATTGTATACATTATGTATGTTGTACTCAATTAAAAAAAAAGAGAGAGAATTATAAACAGATCTGGAGGAATCTGATGCCAAGAATTATGTAAAGAAAAAAAAAGTAAAAGTTCATTCCATTAAACCAGGGCCACAATAGATGGACCCTTATAGAATGGGAGAAAAAAATGTACAATAGAGCTTCAAATTCCTAAAAACAAATAAACAAATCTACTGGATTGATTGAGACTGGAGGACTCCCTGCAACCATCTCCCTAAGATTCTCTTCAAATCCTGAACTGAAACTAACCCCTGAGGTCACCTTGTAGCTCAATAACAAATTGGGTCATAAAATAATGGCTATTACCCATGAGTACTGTGCGCCTGTAAAAAATCACCTGTAGGAGACCAAAGGGTCAACAATTACTTTAAAACAAAGATGAGAAGGTAAAGGGGCAGGAATACCAGATTAGTGGAAATGGAACCACCAGAACAGATGATAATGAAAATGTTCACGCATTGTAACGAATGTAACCAATGTTCATGAACAGCTTATGTAGATATTGTTGAATGGAAACCTAAGCTGCTGTGGAAAGCGTAACAGAAAACACATAAAATTATATGTTAAAAAAGTTGATTAAATTTTTTGTGCTGAAATCATTTTATTCCAATGACTGTTGTTGTTATGTGCTGTCGAATCGGACCCAACTCATAGTGACCCCTCCTTGGGTTTCTGAGGTGGTATCACTACAGAAGTAGATTACTCAACCTTCCTTCCGAGGAGTGGCTGGTGGGTTTGAACTGTCAGCCTTCTGGTTAGCCGTCAAGTGCCTTAGGCACTATGCTACCAGAGCTCCTATTTCAATGACTAGAGATTGCATTCAGATGTTCACAAATTACTAGCTCTCTGGTAGGCAATTAGCAAATAAATTTATGTTCTTTTTTATCCCTCCACCAATAAAGTAGTCATTTAATTTTGTTTTCATGATAAAGATGTTTGTTGCAAACTGTGCTAGTTGGCTACCTGACAGTCATTCTCAACCTTTTATTCCTTGTAAATTTCATATTCTAAATGTTGGAAAAAGCAAAAACTCACTTTCTAGCCTCTTTTAAGTTGCTACCTCTGCATGGGAGGATAGTCAAAGAATTAGTGGATGTGTTTTACAACTGCCTCAGCGTCCACAACTGTATAAATCTTTATATACTTTCAGCTTTCAATCACTTTATTCTAACGAGGATAAATGGGAAGTCACGTAAAACCCAGTTGGATTCCATCATGCCTCCATTTTAATTTTTGTGCTATAGATGGTTGTATGAGCCTGTAAGCTAGGACGAAGGTGGGGAATGACTGTCGGGGAGACAAACCAACTGTTTCTGCCAGAAATTTCTCTCCTTTTGTTGGTCCAGACAATAATGGGCCAAACAAGAAGCTCTTTACAAAAAGCGATAACAGAAAATGAGTAGAATTTTGAACAAAGAAAACCACATCTCTCTCTGGGGAAATTAATGCATTTTTGAAACCAAATTGCCTTAGAATTTGCCTAATTTAAGGGATGGATAAAATATAATTAATTTAAATATCTAGGATAATTGGTTCGTGTACACTGGGTGATTAAAAGAGAGGAGTCTGCACACTCCTCCACTTATTTTCTTGGGGCAAAACAACCCAGGGTGGGCTTTGCATTCTTATCATTTTGTGTAGGAGGAGGGCTTTGAACACAAAATCTGCTTATAAATAGAATGTGAAAGAAACATTCAGTGGAACATCTGACAAGATAGAAGAATTTAGGGTGAAAGTAAAGATTCTCTTGAAATTAGAAAAGAAAACCAAAGTTCAACACTTAAATTGGGAAAAAGAACAAATCCATAATTAGGTGTTTATATTTAACTTGAAGTTGTACAGTGTAGGGTCTCTGCTTATACTTAGTAATTACAGAGAATTTAAATATTTATGCCATTTACTTTTTTTTCCCAACAATTATATACAGAAAAATTGAAAAATTGTGCTATGAACATCCACATACCCAACATTGAGACTCTACAGTGAACACTGTGGTATGTTTGTTTTATCATCTGCCTATCCACCTGTTGATCCTACTGTCCACCCATTAATTTAGCTTATTTTTTATGCATCATTTTAAAGTAAGTTGCAGATTTTGGTACACTTCCTCCATGAATACTTTAGCCATTTATTTTTTATTTTTAGGGAAAAAGCCATTTGGGCAGAATTAGGTGTTATTTCTCCTCTCAGTTATTCATGTCTTGGATATTAAGCCATTACCATAGAGGGCACTATGAAATGAACAGTTATTGAGTACTTCTGAGGTGGTAGGCACAGAATTCTTTGCCCACAAAGTGGGTACTATTATTATACTCATTTTCTAGGGGAAGGGGGTGAAGTTAGTGGTGACTCAGTGGTAGAATTGTCACCTTTCATATGGGAGACTCAGGTGCAGCTCCTGGGCAACGTACCTCATGCACAGCTGCCCCCCATGTGTCACTGGAGGCTTGCATGCTGCTATGACGCTGGACAGAAGCTCTGGTGGCGCAGTGCCTAAGGCATTTGACTGCTAACCAGAAGG
>NW_006922204.1:1059317-1060993 GCF_000298275.1 Orycteropus afer afer
CCCCCCCACACACGCTCCACTAAAGAGTTGCTCCAAGCTCATTGTCTCAAGGGAAGGTATGGAGTAGAAAACAGAGTAGAACCCTTCTAGTCTCTGGCTTAAATACCCTGGCAACATTTAGGGGACCAGAGGGAATTTCAGGAATAGAAAAAAGGCATGGTAGAAGCATATAGGAAAGAGTTCAGGGCCTCCTTGCCCTTGACCCATAAGGGAAGACACTGAAAGACTAGATGGGTGGTAAGAAGAGGAGAGGTGGGAAAGAAGTGATGAAAGAATAGATATTTGTGACTCCCTGGGCAAGGGACTCTGTGTCCTATTTTCAGAGTCAAAGCTCGGGAGGCATAAAACCCCAGAGACAAGTAGCCATATAGGGGCCACAGATAGCTTCTTGGAGGTTTTTGTGATCAGGTATAGCCCAGAAGTTGCACCATGATCCCCATGTTCCCAAGTGTGGTGGGGTATAGTTGTGAGAACCACTTCACCTGAGGTGCATGGGAACCTGCATGGGCTGATGACTCGAGGATAAAAACCCCCCTCTTCTCCAATACTTTTGTTGTTGTTGTGTGCTGAAGAGTTGATTCTGACTCATAGTGACTCTAAGATAGACTAGAACTGCCCCAAAGGGTTTCCAAGGCTGTAATCTTCACAGAAACAGACTCCTACATCTCTCTCCCCTTAAAAAACCAAACCTGTTGCCATGTTGTTTATTCAACTCTTAGTAAGCCTATAGGACAGAAGAGAGCTGCCCCATAGGGTTTCCAAGGCTGTAAATCTTTACGGAAGCAGACTGCCATGTATTTCTCTCGTGGAGCAGCTGGTGAGTTCAAACTGCAGACCTCTCAGCTGAGAGCCAAGCACTTAAGCACTGTACCACCAGGGCTCCCTTCCAAAGCCTTACTACTGTGTAAACTCCCTACTGTTCACTCACTATCTCTCCCTGCAACTGAAACCTCTATAAAGGAGGAAGGTACTTAAAATTGACATGTTGTTTCCTCTACAGTGGTAGAATGAAGGCTGGAGATAGAAATTAAGATATTATTTTAAAATAAAATAAAACTGAACCCACTTGGGGCTGATCAAATTGAACACTTAGCTCTTAGCCACATAAGCAGAAGCCTACTTGATAGGGGGACAGAATTTCTCAATTTTTTGTTAGTGTTTTAAAAAATCTTGGTCAAGGTTGTGAAGGTGTCCTCCTACATTTTCTTTTAAAGCCTTTATTGTTTCCCTCTCATATTTAGAGAAGCTCTGCTAGTGTAGTGCCTAAGGTACTTGACTGCTAACCAGAAAGTTGGCAGTTCAAACCCACCAGCCACTCCTCGGAAGGAAGGTTGGCCAATCTACTTCCGTAGCGATACTGCCTCGGAAACCCAAGGAGGGGTTGCTACGAGTCGGATCTGACTCGATGACACATAACAACAACCACAACTCATATTTAGATCTTCAATCGCCTGAAGTTGATTTTTGTATTTGGTGTGAGACAGGTCAAGATATTTTCTTCTCCAGATGGCTATGTAATTGACACAGAGCTCTTTATTGAAAATACCATCCTTTCACCACTCCAGAGTCTCATTTGAGTCACAGCAGCTCTGTCTTGCAACACAGATGTTAGAAAAATCCCCTTGATATCACTGAAGGGATCTCTTAGAAGGTAAAGGTTTTTTTTTTTTTTTTTC
>NW_006922204.1:1062373-1063810 GCF_000298275.1 Orycteropus afer afer
CCATCTTCCTTCCGAGGAGTGGCTGGTGGGTTTGAACTGCCAGCCTTCTGGTTAGCAGTCAAGTGCCTTAGCCACTATGCTACCAGAGCTCCTAAAACTAATAAATACAATTGTTGAAATTAAAAGAAACTAATTACAAAATTTCAGGGTATAAAGCCAATAAAGTTTAGCATAAGCAAACAATAAATAAATGAAGGAAAACAACAAAAAAAGTTCCTTAAAGGGTGAGCAAATGGCCACACTGTAGAAAAAAAAAAAAGAAAATATAATCAGACCTTGGTATTTAGATTAAAATCAAAAGCTGCCTGACTCATAAGGGGAGGAGGTGTTCCTGGCGAGGAAAGGGGGATCATGTTTCTGATGCCATGAAGTGGCAGATGTTAAGAACAAGTCCTGATGCAGGGCTTCTAAGGAGCTGAGATCTTGAGAGGTGACTGCATGGGGTCCCAAAATCTGAGCTCAGAGAGCTAGCGCTCAGGAGACAAAGAAGGATTCCCTTGGGTATGTTTGGTGAGGGGGGTTCTGTTCTTCCAAGGGTCATTCTGATGGCAGAAGTCTGCATCAGCAACACACCATCAAGGCATGTCCAGCGTGGACCCTCATACAGTGTGGGACCAGCCTGCAACACTGACGCCAAGTGGCAGTGAAAAGCCGCAGGCTATGGCAGGCTGATCCAGCTTGAGACTACTTCTTGTTTGGGAGGTGTGCCGGTCATTTGCCTGTTTGTTCTCAGATCCATTCCTCATCCTCCTCTGTTCTGTTCTGTATCACATATGAACTGGCCTCTGCAAACTATGGTTCCCTGGCTCCTCTCTGTACACTGGCTTCTGGTAAGGTTTGGCCAATAGGAGACACTGGTGGGAGGTTCTCTCTCTTTTTGGCATCACTACTGACACTGCTGCCAGGTGGGCCTCGTTACTAGACTCCAGTAACAATGTCAAACCTCTTTATCCGTTCAGCCCTGTTAGTGATAAAGGCTTCTTGTGATTGTTAGTCTCCGGGTTACCTCCGTTTCTCCTTTCAGCTCTTCAAAACACCTTTGTGACTAAGTTCTGGAATTAAATTCTCTGTGTAGAATTACTTAGTGTGGGTCTTGTTTCCTGGCTGGACCCTGATTGATAGAGGTGACTGATCCACACTGCATAATCCTCTGGTTTCCTAGACAATTCACAGGGAGGGAGGTGCCTCAAGCACAAGGCATTGGGCTCAAGCATTTGTGGGCTTGGACAACTAATTAGAAAAATAATAGAAATATTACAATATTTTCATCTGTATTACTGGTTAGAGTCATTCTGGTTAAAAAATTATGATACATATGATGATAATAATTCTGCAGCTCTGGAGGACATTATGCTGAGCGAAATAAGTCAGTCACAAAAGGACAAATATTGTATTAGTCCGTTATTGTGAAAGTTAAGGAAAGGTTTATATATTGGA
>NW_006922204.1:1064230-1065449 GCF_000298275.1 Orycteropus afer afer
AAATTTTGGTCAATGACATGAGACAAAGTGTATGTGAACTGCTGTATGAAAAGTGAATTTACTCTGTAAATCTTCACCCAAATCCTAATAAAAAAAAAAATAATAATTCTGCAGCTTGCTTTTTTCATTTTACAGTATACCTGGGAAGCTTTCAAAGTCGGTAGAGCTTATTCTTCTCAACAGCTTGTATAAGTTAGGATACCAGTTTGGATGCTGCAATAAAGGGCAAAATAGCGGTGGCTTAAATGAGATAGAAATGTACTTCTCTCTTAATGGGAGCAGATTGCCAAGTCTTTTCTCCTGCAGAGCCATTGGTAAATTCAAACTGCCAGCCTTACTGTTAGCAGCCGAGCACTTAACTGATGAACTCCCAGGGCTCCTTTCTCTAAGATGGGCAATCTACTTCCATAGTGATACTGCCTCGGCAACCCAAGGAGGGGTCGCTATGAGTTGGGTCCAACTCGACGGCACATAACAACAACAACATAGTTGGGTATAAGTGGTTCAGGGCTGATGGCATTAGAGACCCAGGCTCTTTCTAGATTGTTACTCTGAAATCTTCAATTACAGCTTCCATCTTGTAGGATAGCTGCTCTGGATCCTGCTGCCCATATTTTTTCACATCCTACCATGTCAAAGTGTCTTTAAAGTGTTAAAGAGCAAAGATGTCGCTTTGAAGACTAAGGTGCGCCTAACCCAAGCCATGGTATTTTTAATCGTCTCATATGCATACATACAAAAGCTGGACAATGAATAAGGAAGGCCAAAGAAGAGTTGATGCCTCTGAATTGTGGTGTTGGTGAAGAATACTGGTAATACCATGGACTGCCAGCAGAACAAATAAATTTGCCCTGGAAGAAGTGCAGCTGAAATGCTACTTGGGAGCCAGAATGGCCAGACTTCATCTCACCTACTTTGGTATTGTCAGAAGGGACCATTCCCTGGAGAAGCATATCATACTTGGTAAAGTAGAGGGTCAGTGAAGAAGGGAAAGACCTCAACGAGATGTATTGATACAGTAGCTGCAAGGATGGGCTCAAGCATAGTGAGGCTTGTGAGGATGGTGCAGGACAGGGCAGTGTTTTGTTCTGTTGTACACACGGTCACTATGAGTTGGAATAGAATTGACGGCACATAACGACAAAACACAACAACAACAACAACCATCTCAACATTCTAGCAGTGGTAAAGAGAGAAGAGGAAAGTGAGGGCACAAGGA
>NW_006922204.1:1067749-1069034 GCF_000298275.1 Orycteropus afer afer
ATGACCTCTTGCTTTCTTCATGGATGATGTTCTTGATGTCATCCCACAGTTCCTCTGGTTTTCAGTCATTGGTGTTCAATGCATCAAATCTAATTTTTAAATGGTCTCTAAATTCAGGAGGGATATTATCAAGGTCATATTTTGGCTTTCATGGAGTTGTTGTAATT
This sequence comes from Orycteropus afer afer, assembly GCF_000298275.1. Taxonomy (NCBI): domain Eukaryota; kingdom Metazoa; phylum Chordata; class Mammalia; order Tubulidentata; family Orycteropodidae; genus Orycteropus; species Orycteropus afer. The sequence goes on from NW_006922204.1 coordinate 1,067,917, forward strand.
GTCTTCAACTTCAACTTGAGCGTGCATATGAGCAGTTGGTAGTATGTTCTACAATCAGCTCCTGGCCTTGTTTTAGCTGAAGATATTGTATCGAACTTCTCTATTGTCTCTTGCCACCGATGTAGTCAATCTGATTCCTGTGTATTCCATCTGGTGAAGTACACATGTATAGCTATTGCTTATGTTGTTGAAAAAAGGTATTTGCAATGAATAAGTCGTTGGTCTTGCAAAATTCTATCATAACAATCTCCAGCGTTATTTCTATTACCAAGGTCATATTTTCCAACTACTGGTAGTTCTTGTTTGTTTCCAACTTTTGCATTACAGTCACTAGTGATAATCAACACATCTTGATTGCATGTTCAGCCAATTTCAGACTGCAGAAGTTGGTGAAATCTTCAATATCCTCATCTTTGGCTTCAGTGGTTGGTGCATAGATTTGAATAATAGTAGTATTAACTGGCCTTCCTTGTAGGTGTATGGATATTATCCTATCACTGACAGCATTGTACTTCGGGACGGATCTTGAAACAGTCTTTGTGATGATGAACACCACACCATTCCTTTTCAATTTGTCATTCCTGGCATAGTAGATCATATGGCAAGGTGGTATCTAATTGTTGTAGGATTGGGTTGTATCTTGAGTCAATCTCTTTTGAGATATAAAAGAAATTAAACAAGTGAGCAGTGATCAGAGGAACCTCCTACTACCAGAAATGAAGACCTGGGAGTGGAGCACATCCTTTGGACTTGGGATTCCTGCATTGAGAAACTCCTAGACCCAGGGAAAGATTGATGACAAGGTCCTTCCCCCATAGCTGACAGAGAGAGTACCTGACACCCTGAATTCGGACTTCTAGCCTCCTAAACTGTCAGAGAATAAATTTTTTTGTTAAAGCCATCCACTTGTGGTATTTCTGTTATAGCAGGACTGTGTAACTAAGGCAAATTGCTATGCCAGAGACTGAGCAAAATGTACTCCATGTGAGACTGCATATGTGCAAGGATTCAAAAATACAAGGAAGACTTCTTGATGTTCCACCTTTGAAGCATAGCAGGAAATGTATGAATAAATTTGAAATGGGCAAAATAGATTGCTAGATATCCTATCTAGTGCT
>NW_006922204.1:1069134-1071333 GCF_000298275.1 Orycteropus afer afer
TGCCTTTCATTAAGGAGCTCTGGTGGTGTAGTGGGTAAGGCATTTGGCTGCTAGCCAGAAGGTCGGCAGTTCAAACACACCAGCTGCTCCATGGAAGGAAGGTGGGGCAATCAACTTCCGTAAAGATTTACAGCCTTGGAAACCCAGTGGGGGTTGCTGTGAGTTGGAAATGGACTCGATGGCAATGGGTTTCTTACGCTTTTCATTAGGAGTCCATGGGTGGCAGAAATGGTTAACTACTGGGCAGGTAGAAGCCACTCAGAGGTGCCTAGAAAGAATGTCTGTGGTCTGCTTCCGAAAGGTCACAGCTGTGAAAACCCTGTGGTGCTCAGTGGTACTCAGAAACACATTGGGCTGCCAAGCATCAGAATCTATTGGAGGGCAACAATTTGGTTTGGTTTTTATGCCTTTCATTGTCTTTGAGCTATTTTACAACTCTAAGTTGTAGATGACTGAAAGGATTGTAAATAATTCTTGTCCATAGACATGCAAATGGCTTTTGTGTGGTGGAGGTGTGCTTGATTTCCCTTCCCTCCTATGAAAGAAGCCCATTTTGCATCTATTAAGCGGTCTCAGTTCTGCATTTCTGATTATTTGTGTATGTGTCTGCTCTTTGGGCTTTCCTTTGAACTGGTTATAACACCTTACTAGTTCCATAATTAATGAGTTAAATAAAGTCTTTGATATGTGTTCATTTTATATTTGTATGAGACTCATGATTTTTCCTTTTCTTTTTTGAAATTATCCTTTGACATATCAGAATAATTTTTAAAGCTTTAAGAAAAACATTTTTTTTTTTTCTTTTGCCATCAACCAAGATTCTGATTCAGTAGATCCATGGTGATGCTCAGGTATCTGTACTTTTAAAAGCATCTGTAGAGACATTGCCTTAGGAACCCAAGGAGGGGTTGCTTGAGTTGGAACCGACTCAACAGCAGTGAGTTTTTTTTTTTTTTTTTTGGTTTTGGGCATAGTAATGGTTTAGTGGTAGAATTCTTCCCTTTTTTATGGGAGACCCAACTTGGATTCCTGGCCAGTGCACCTCAACAGCAGTGAGTTTTTTTTTTTTTTTTTTTTTTGGTTTTGGGCATAAAAGGCTCAGAAACACCTGTGTAGTCTCTTCATCTGGAGTCAGGCAGATCTGGGTTTCAATTTTCGTTCTGATTCTTAGCAGTGTTAACTTGAAGGTTTTGTATTTTAGAAGGCTGTGACAATTAAATAAGCTAACTCATGTAAGTAGTCTAGTTCAGAGCCAGGAACAGAGCTAATATTAGGTTCCCATATCTGCTGCCCAACCATTTATATATGGATTTCAGTAAGTCATAAAATAATGTCTTCTCCTTTGCTGTCCTTCCATTTTAGGTGGAGACCAAAGAAAATGTGTTACCTCTTTCCAAACATTCTTTATGTAATTGTTGGGTCTATTTATTAATAGAATAAACCCTATCGCAATAATATTTATGGCTTACTATTGCTTCAAATGGGAAATATACATTAGTCACAAGCAGATATAAAAACTTAAACTCTGGTTAGAACTAAACTCATATTTTTATTCAGTTTCTATTTTTTTTCTGTTCTTGACATTCTCTATGTTATGTAAAACTGTTTTTACCTTTTTACTTTCTATATTTTGAAGAACGTTAATAAATAAAAGATGTGAAAACCAAATTGCTATTCGAATGCAATTGTTTCCAGTTATACCAGGAACTAAACAGAACCCAGCAATTCACAGTTTCTTAGGGTGAAAGCAGCTCAACATTGTTCAATCTTGTATAAAAGAAATAGAGAAACAAAAAAGGGAAAATTCAGAGATTGAGAAATGTGATGACATGTTAATATTATGAGGAATGCATGGACTTAAGAAGGCTCTGAAAAATCAATGCCAATGCCTGGCATTTTCTGCTCCATTCTTAATGTCACCAAATCATCTGTATTCCTGGGGGCTTCCATCTTTTCTTATTTTTTTATTCATTTATTTGTCTTTCTTTGATCCACTGGTAACATACAGTATCCTTGCACTGTATAGTTATTTCAAGACTGACTACAACAGCTATAAATATTTCTCATTTATGTTGTTGTTGTTGTTATGTGCTGTTGAGTCAAACCCGACTCATAGCGACCCCTCCTTGGGTTTCCGAGGCAGTATCACTACGGATGTAGGATTGCCCAACCTTCCTTCCGAGGAGTGGCTGGTGGGTT
>NW_006922204.1:1072063-1073659 GCF_000298275.1 Orycteropus afer afer
CCATCTTCCTTCCGAGGAGTGGCTGGTGGGTTTGAACCGCCAGCCTTCTGGTTAGCAGTCAAGTGCCTTAGCCACTATGCTACCAGAGCTCCCGGCACTGGATATTTTGATGACAGGACCTGTTTTTGGTTGTTTATACATTAGGAACAGATATGGACAAGTGTTCTACACCTTTATGAAGTCTTGTGTTTATAAGTTACAGAATAACCTATCAATGTATTGGAGTGGGGAGGTGTATTAGTTAGCTTTAGCTGTAGTAACAAACAACCCGAATATTTCAGGGGTGAACAAAAATACTCCTTTATCTATTGTCCATGGCTCTGCTGGCTGGCTGGTTTTGCTAGGTGCAGCTGGGCTTGGATCCAGGCTTTGGGTCTGATTCAGGTCTGCTCCATGTCCATGGAACCCAAGCTAAGGAATAGCGCTTATCTCTGGCATTTTTCCCTCATGATGAACATCAGAAGCACAAGAGTTGCTGGTGGAAGCTTGCCATTTCTCTTAAAACTTCTGCATAGAGATACACTGTCACTTCCACCTGTATTCTGTTGGTCAAAACAAGTCATAAGGTTAGGCTCAAAGTCAATTGAGTGGATGTTTACTTTGCACACTCTATTGTATTATAAAGTCAAATGACAAATACTATAGATTTATAATCTTATTGCAGGGAGGGTGTGAAGAATTGGGAACAATAATCCAACCTACTGTAACCAAAAAACCAAGCCTATTGCTGTGGAGTCAGTTCTGACTCATGGAAACTCCCTGTGCTCCAAAGTAGAATTGAGCTCCATGGGTTTTCAATGGCAGTAATCTTTACAGAAGCAGATTGCCAGGCCTGTCTTCCGTGGCGCTACTGGGTGAGTTTGAACTATCACTCATTGGCAACTAACAACAACCACTGTATCTCTCAACTCACACTGGTACTTCATCTGACGGGAGAGAGAGAACAACTTAGCTGGTATTTGTTGAGATTTGGCCCTTTCCTCCTTGCTTGTGCCCAAATAAAGGCATGGCAAACATTTTTTTTTTTTTTTAAATCAGGAGAAGGTGTAGCATTTTTCTTTTCCATTGAGGTGATTAATTTTTCAACAAGAACTTGAGTTCCTCTTCCCACTTTATAAACAAATGACTTCCAGTTAGTATGGACAGGAGAAAGCAATGTCTGTGGGTGACCAGCAGATCATTCTGCAGTGAGATTGAAAAGCAAGATCAAGCCGTAGGCTTACATGAGACTTGGAAATCTTCCTCTAATTCCTATTTGGAAAATATTCAATTACCTAATGAATGCATTTAAAGAAAGGTATTCCTGCCAGGTTTTCAGAAATGGAATAAATGACCTAATTTCTATTTGGATCAGAATCAGAATCAAATCCCTGTTTGTAGAAAAATAGGCCTAGAAGGTACAGCAGTTGCCTTGGTTCTCTAGTGCTGCTGCTGCTGTAACAGAAATATTGCAAGTGGATGGCTATAAGAGACAAAAATTTATTTTCTCTCAGTTTAGGAGGTTAGAAGGCTGAAGCACTGGGAAGGTCAACTGTGAAGGAACTGTTTCAAGTGCTGAGGAGCAAGGATGTCTCCTTGAGGACTAAGGTGCACCTG
>NW_006922204.1:1074106-1074787 GCF_000298275.1 Orycteropus afer afer
CATGGAGTTGGCAGGGGATCGGGCAGTGTTTCGTACTTCTGTGCACGGGGTCGCTATGAGTCAGAAACGACTCGATGGCACCTAACAACAACAACAACAATTTGAAATCCGGGACTACTTTAAGAGTGATGACAATGATAGACATACTCCTCTTCCAAATGGACATATATATGTGTTTTCGACATTTAATTTCAGGGTGTTCATAGAACCCCTGAAGTTGTGGCCCTAGATTGAGAGACCCTACATTAGATCTTTGTATTTGTGTTCATTTTAAGTTACTTGATGGGTATAAAGACATGGGTGAGTGAAGCACCACAGTGTAGACAGTTGGGCTCCAACACTAATGATATTGTTTACTAGTCCTAGGACCTTGCTGAGCCTGAGATTCTTTATTTGAAATGAGGAACATTGTGCCACTGTCTCAGAGTTTTTGTGAGAGTAAAATGAGTCCATTCCCCAGTGTTCAAGAAATGTCAGTGATTAGTATTTTTGCTATTGATATATTGATATTATGTACATATCCAACAAATAGAAAGTATGCACAAACATCTCACAACATCTAGAGGGCCCCCAGGAAGAAGTATGAGTCAAATGATGCTTTTAAGGCCCCTGCCTTCTCTCGAGGCAACCAGAACACTTACATTTTTGCATAACTGTTGGTGCCCTTCTCCACAGTGCCTT
>NW_006922204.1:1075702-1077072 GCF_000298275.1 Orycteropus afer afer
CTGGTGGCATAGTGCCTAAGGCATTTGACTGCTGACCAGAAGGTTGGGGTTCAAACCTTCCAGCTGTTCCGTGGAAGGAAGATGGGACAATATACTTCAGTAAAAGCTTATTGCCTCGGAAACCCAATGAGGGTTGCTATGAGTTAGAATCGACTGGATGGCAGTGAGTTTGCTATTTTGTTTTTATTCCAGTGAAATTATGCTGTATGATACTGTAATGGTAGACACATGACATTAAGCATTTGTCAAAACCCCTAGAACTGTACAACCCAAAGAGTGAGCTCTAGTGTAAATGATAGACTTTTGTTAATCATAATGTATCAGTATTGGTTCATCAGTTGTAACAAATGTACCACACTAATGCAAGATGTTTATAATAAGCAAAATGATGTGTGTGGCGCAAGGGGCTATATGGGAATTCTTTGTACTTTTTAGACAATTTCCCCCATTTCCCATGGGCCTAGCTCTGTCCATTGACAGGGCCAAGAACCAGTGACAACTCTAGTAGTAACCAGACGTTGGTGTCTGTATATCATCTCCAGAGAAAAGAACTCTAGTAGCATGGCAATATAGTTGATTCCAGGGCTGGGAAAAGAAAACATAAGATGAGCCTGAAATCTCTGTGGTTGTGGGAAGTGCTCATAGAATGGTAAGCACATGTCAAAAGGATACAAGATTCAACTTGCAACACATGGAGTAATAAATAATGACAGCTATGGATTGTAATCCATAAGATAAAATAAAAATCTACGAATCCATAGTAAAACAAACAAATAAATAAATGGACCAGAAAGGACAGCTTTTCCTTTCAGTGAAATTTCAGTTTAATAAATTGAGAAAGAATGAGGGAGATGGACAGTCAACATAAGGTAAATCTCACAGTAGTAATCGTCACAGGCAAGGCTCATCAGTGGATGCTTAAAACTAGTGGACAGAGAACATAATGAGAAACAGGATATTTGCGTGTCTCTCAAAGTGCCTGCCCATAAGATAGTTATTGATTGCAAAGTTTAAAAAAATGATAGGAGAACCTGCAGACGTCAGTTTAACATGACCAGTTTAACGTTACCAATAAGCTGTATTGACATCCTTTATCCCTGCTCTGATGCAGTGGGAAGCACACATCACTTCTGTGGTATTCCTGCCCCAAATGCTTAACCTCAGTCTGATCATAAGAAACTATCAGACAAACCCAAATTGAGGGACATCTTACAAAATATATAACCAGAGCTCTTCAAAAGTGTCAAGGACATGAAAGTCAATGAAAGGTTGAGGAACTGTCACAGATTGGCAGAGACTAAGGAGACATGAGGAGCTCTGGTAGCATAGTGCCTAAGGCACTTGACTGCTAACCAGAAGGCTGGCGGTTC
>NW_006922204.1:1077872-1082270 GCF_000298275.1 Orycteropus afer afer
AGAGCCTGGCACTTTGAACTTGAACTTAAAGCCTCCAAATTGTAAGAATAAACTCCTGTTTGTTAAGGCCATCCCATTTGTGGTATATTTCTTGTCAGAGCGGCACTAGGGAACCAGAACAAGGAGAATCTCGATGAAGGGTATATAACAACTCTGTACTCTTTTTGAAGCATTACTGTAAGTTTAAAACTATTTAAAAATGAAAAGTTAGAAAATGAGAAATATAGAGAACATAAAGTGTGTAGATAGGTGTAACAGGTCAAGGGCTGAAGCAGAGGCCCGTTTATTACAATACTGCAGGCAAGAGATGATGGTGTTTGCAGCAGTGTGGTTGCAGCAGAGGGGTGAGACACTGGATTCTATATTTATTTGGAATGTGGGGCCAACAGAATTTGCTGATGGATTGCTTGTAGGGACTGAAAGAAAGAGAGGAGTTGAGTCCATATTGTAACCTTTAAGAAGGTACTTCCCTGGCCCTCTTTTTCCTAGAGAACTAAAAAGATCCAAGTCAAACCCACTGCTGTGGAGTCGATTCCAACTCATAGTGACCCTATAGGCCAGAGTAGAACTGCCCCAGAGGGTTTTCAAGACTGTAATCTTTATGGAAGCCAATGACCACACCTTTGTTCTGCGGAGCAGATGGTGCATTTGAGCCACCACCCTTTTGGTTAGTTGCTGAGTGCTTTAACTACTACATCACCAAGGCCCTTCCTAAAGAATTACAAAAAAAAAAAAAAAAACTAAACCCATTTCCATGGAGTTGATTCTGACTCACAGCAACCCTCATTGGGTTTCCAAGGCTGTCAATCTTTACTGAAGTAGATTGCCTAATCTTCCTAGCACAGAACAACCTGGTGGGTTTTAACTGCTAACGTTTTATTAGCAGCCAAATATCTTACTCACTATATACTGGAGTTCCTTTCCTAGAAGATTAAACCTCTTTTTTAAAAAAAATCAGACTGACTCTAGGAACATGGCACCTGTAAGTCAAGTGATGGAAAGAAGATCTGGGAAATGAAGACCCAGCAGGCCGAGGACAGAGAGATAATTGACACTGGTGGCCAGAAAAGAGGGTGTGGCCTGTAATCCAACTCCATTCTTCATCTATGGCTAAATTGATCTTTCTCTTACAAAGACAAAGGACATGACCCAATAATAAGAGGAAGACATGAGCTGAGAATTAGTGGTTAGTCATACAGGGAAGGAACTTCTGATAACTTATGGTGTCATAACTAGCCTGCAAATCGAGAACATTATGATATGGCCCTTTACAGAAATAGTTTGCCAACCCTGGCCTAGTTAGTCAGAAGAGAAGAACACAGGCTGGTGTCTGTATGTGAGTGTGTTACGAATGCTGCCTGACGAGTTGTAGGGCAACTATGAATATGTGAAACAACTGTAAGATAGAAGATGGAAAAATGGACATTGAAAGACCACTTAAATCCATAAATCACCTTTATTAACAGCCTTTAACCAGAAGGCTGGCGGTTCATACCCACCAGCCACTCCTCAGAAGGAAGGTCGGGCAATCTACTTCTGTAGTGATACCATCTCGGAAACCCAAGGAGGGGTTGCTATGAGTTGGATGAGACTGGATGGCAGGGCGTTATCTGATGGACACAAAAACTCAGTTCCATTGGCATCTCTTTGAAGCGACTATCCTTATTTCTAGGATAATCTCTCTGTGATGGAGTTGAGACATTCATCCCACTGTTGAACCTGTCACACTGTATGTATTTTCTCCTTATGCCTATTTTTGGCCCCCTTCTTATTTCTTTTCTATAATCCCCCCCTCCTTTGTTCAGTCTTTGTCTTTCTCCCTTAGATACTCACCAGAATTTGACAGCATGATTACTTAATACTCACCTGCCAAATTAACTGACTTATTTTACCAACTGGGTACATATACAATACCTTGACACTTGCTATTTGAGTATCTTACTGAATTTTTTTTTATATGTCCATGATGGTGCTAGCATTCAAATATTAGTAATTGTCCTGTTTTGTATTAAAGTATGCATCACAGTATAGATTCTCTGTCTCACTGTTTGAATCCAGTTCAGTTAAGGTTAATAGATTAATATTAATATTAGTAAGCCCCTTCAGTCCGTCTTCACTTTCTAGACTCCCTTTTCCATTTCTCCAAGTTGGGATGTTTACAGGAGGAAAGGACAGTTTAGTCAAATGAGTAACAGCAATTACAGTGTAGTCTAGTTATTTGGAGATAGAATAATATACTCATGTAGTTCCCAAACACTTAGTTTTAAAATAGTCTCTAAGTCTATTGTATCAATCAGTCTATTGTATCAATCAGTCTATTGTATCAATCCAAACACACTGGCAACAATCTGATGTGATGTTTGTTTATTACATTGAGACATACAAGACTCTCCCTTCCCTCTCTCCTCCCTTCCCTCTCTCTCTTGATTCCTTACTTCTTTCCTTCCTTCCTTCCCTTAGGCTCTTTACTCTCTTTCCCTTCCCCCTGCTGGCAATGATTCTAATGTGCTTGATATGTATCTTTGAATTAGTCTTCATCCTTGGGGAATATGGAAGGTTATTATTATTATTATTCATCTTTTATTTATTTATTTATATTGACATTTACATTTAGGTCTGAGATCCATTTTGAGTTAATTGTTCTGTTTGGTGTGAATTCAGGGTCTACATTCATATTTTGCAAGTGCGCATACAGTTGCCCCAGCATCAGTTTTGGAAAAGACTACCATTCTGCATTCAGTTGGTTTGACAACATTGTCAAAATGTAATCGATCAAGGTTTATTTATAGACCTGAATTCTAGTCCATTGGTTTACATTTCTATCTTAGTGCCAGTACTCTCTGCATTACTAGAGATTTGCATTAAGTTTTGTAATTAGGAGGTGTTCGTCCTCCTGTTTTGTTACTTTTCAAAATTCCATGTCTTTTGCATTGTTATATGAAATATAACATCTGCTTACCAGTTTCTGCAAAAGCAGTGATGGTGGTGCAGAGGTTAAAGAGCTTGGCCGCTAACTGAAAGATCCGTGGTTCAAATCCAGCAGGCACTCCATGGGAGAAAGATGTGGCAGTCTGTGTCTGTAAAGGTTTACAGCCTTGGACATCAGCTCAACTGCAATGGGTTTGGTTTGGTTGTCAATTTCTGCCGAAAATGCAGATTGGATTTTAATAGCGATTTTTCTGACTCTGGATCTGTTGAACTGGCATCTGAACGTAAAACCTTCTAATCAATGAATATGGATTTGTATTCCATGCAATTGTATTCCACTGTATGAATATACTTTTTTCTTTAAAACCAGTCCCCACTAGAATTACACGTGCTTCTTTCCATGTCTTTACGCTGTAGATAATGCTTCTGTGACCTCCATGCACATGTTATTTTGCGGACATAAGATTTTCTTTTTACTAATTCTGCTATTACTGTGTCCTATCAGAAATCAAGTTTTAACATTATTAGAAACTACCAACCCATTTTCCAAAGTTGCTGCATAATTTCATATTATCATCCCTGTGTCTCCATATCTCTGAGCACACCTTTTATTTCCTGTGTTTCATTTTTTACTTTACCAAGAGTTCTTGGCGAAAGTGGTATATTTTTGTCATTTTAGATTGAACTTCCTTATACATAATGAGTTTGAGGATCTTTTTGTGTGCTTCTTAATCATTTTTATTTAGGTTTTTGTGAAATGAAGGAGCTCTGGTGGCATACTGGTTAAAGCATTCAGCTGCTAACCAAATAAAAGTCTGTGGTCTGAACCCACTAGCCACTCCACTGGGGGAAGATGAGGCAGTTGGCTTCTGTAAAGATTTACAACTTTGGAAATCCTACTCTGCCCTAAAGGGTCACTATGAATCAGATCAACTCAATGGCAGTGAATTTTTGGTTATTTATTATTTATTTTTTTGTGAAATGTCTCCTCAAATATTGGCCCATTTTAAAACTGGGTTATTTATGTTCATCTTTTTTTTTTTTTTCAATTGTGCTTTGGGTTCAAATTTACAGAGCAGAATTTGTTTTACATTCAACAGTTCACGTACATTTGGATTCACTCCCCAATTTCCATCCCCAACCCTAACCCACTCTCCTTCCCTCCCTTCCCAGTAACCATCTCATTGCCCTTCTTTGTTATGGAGTCCTGCGTGTCTTGTTTTTCCTCTGGTGCCCCATGGCCGACTGCTCCAAGGGATGTATAGCCATGGAGTATGTGGGTGCATTGTCCTGGGTTGAGTGGTCTGCAGTTATTGTGTGGTTATGTTTCAAAAGTTTGCATAAATGATTTTTTTAAAGAACTCATTCTGTTTCTTTTCTTTTTTTTTTTTTTAATTTTATTTAGATTTGGGTGAAGATTTACAGAGTAAATTCACTTTTCTTTTTCTTTTTTAGTTTTATTTTGATTTG
>NW_006922204.1:1087616-1090541 GCF_000298275.1 Orycteropus afer afer
ACAATACTACAAGGCCTCCCCGATCATCCCTTTACCTCAAAAGAGCTTTTGAGATTCTTAATCTTTATCCCCACCATATCTCTGTGTGCAGTAGATTTTAGAACATCAGGTTAACTGGAGGCCAAAGAGAAAGTATGGGATGGACCATGCAGCCTTGGGCATCAGTGTTCAACACACCTTAAGACATCTTTTACAGTTGCCCCCTACCCTTAACTTATCAATAATTATTTTAAATAACTCATATGTATTGAGTCTTTGAATGTATTCAATCTAAGCTTCCTAGAGACAGTAATATTTCATCCACTAGTTTAATATGAATTGAATTATATACTTTATACTAACATACACAATGGGCATAAATAGGTTTGGGAACAAATACAACTGTCTTTGTTAACCATATAGTTCAATTGGCAGGAACAGAAGTGTTCAGGTACAGTGGAAAGTACACTATTAGCTGCAATTGTAGTGTTGAGCATACTGTGGGAATCAGGAAGTATGGGTTATCAGTGAAATGGGGAATATCAATTCCTCTAACAACATAATTCAGTGTAGGTCAATTAAGAGAACTTTTATTATTCATTGTCAGTCACAGGATCTTGGCCTCAGTTGTGGTATCTGAATACATGTGATTTTATCACTTGAGAGGCTGTTGTCATGCATCACAATGAAAGAAACTGAGTTATAAATCAGAATGCCAGTTTAGAAAACTTATCCTTATGATTTTATTTCTCTAGAACCACTCCTGGTACCAAATATCTTAGACTGGATTCTCCAGAGAAACAAAACCAGTGAAACTTACACACACACACACACACACAGAGAGAAAATAAAGTGACTCGTCTGTCAGTTTGTCATACTGTGGTGACTTGCTTGTTGCTTGAATTTATGCTACCGGTATTTCACATACCAGCAGAGTCACCCATGGTGGAGAGTTTTCAGTGGAGCTTCTAGACTAACACAGACTGGGAAGAAGGATGAGGCCATTGTAGTAGTTAAGTATGTGTGTCAACTTGGTTGGGCCTGGTTGAGTGGGTGGGTAGCTGGATGTAGTTATTCCCCGTGATGAGACTGGTAATCAACTCCATGGTGGAATCTACTGTGAGTGAACCTTAGGGATGTGGTCTGCTTCCTGTATATAAGGAGAAGCCCTGGGGAATGGTTGCTAGCTTATGGCACCTTGAACCCTACATGTAGCTGAGTCGTTGTTCAGCAGCCTGCCATGCTCTGCCAACCTTGGGACTTTCAATGGACTTGAATTAATGGCGTGTTGTGTGGTTTGGTAACATCAAGACTGTGTCTTTTTACTTGTCAGCCTTGGGCTTGTTAGCCACAGCAGCTAGCAGCTGAATGAAGAAAAGCCTGCAGCTTCAGGAGGCAGCGCTGAAGTCCAGGGCTGAGGGGCTTTCACCCAGCCCCTAGAGCCTGGCACTTTGAACTTGGACTTCAAGCTTCCAAACTGTAAGAGAATAAACTCTTATTTTTTCAACCCATCCCATTTGTGGGATATTCTTGTCAGGTGGTACTAGGTAATCAGAACAGACCTTCCACTTCTGGAAAAAAGTGGTCACTGAAAACCTTACAAAGAGCAGTGAAACATTGTCTGATATAATTCCAGAAGATGAGCCCCTCAGGTTGGAAGGCACTTAAAATACAACTAGGGAAGAGTTGCCTCCTCAAAGTAGAGTCAATCTTAATAATGTGGGTGGAGTAAAGCTTTCAGGACCTCCATCCATTTGCTGATGTGGCACAACTCAAAATGAGAAGAAATAGCTGCACAAACATGGATTGAGGGCCTACTAAGTGCTAGACCCTGTATTAAGTCAAGGTGGTCACAGATCAGTAAGGCTCAGTCTTTGCCTCCAAATATAGGGGAGCGTTCACTACATGACATGTACATTTTCTGTTTTAAGAAGCAGGAAAAAATCAAGTTATGGGACTTTCTCTGGCCTTGAATACAATCTTCTCAAATGGTCTCTATTCAGGCAGCTAAGCTTCTAATCCAGCTCCATCCTTGAGGAAAAAAATCAAATGTATGGAGAACCCAGCTTCCTTGCCTTTCTGAAACTACAGGCTTGCCAGAGATCAGCTTTTAATTCTTAAAGGGCTCAAGCCTTTCTTCCTGGAAACCTTTGAGAAAGCATTGCAACACCGCAGTTTGCAAGCAGTCTTCCATAGTCGCCTCACACCCACATTGCTTTCCTGATTTCTGAGCAAGAGAGGAAAAATCTGCAGGGTTGAGCTGGTTTATGGGGAATACAATAGAGCCTTGAGAACTTCTCATTTTTATTTACTTATTTGATAATCTGCTACTTATTTTATTTTTCCTCTTTTGTTCGGTCTTTGTCTTTCTCCCTTAGATACTCACCCGATTCTGACAGCGTGATTACTTAATACTTACCTGCCAAATTAACTGACTTATTTTACCAACTGGGTGGATATACAATACCTTGACACTTGCTATTTGAGTATTTTACTGAATTTTTTTTTTTTTTAAGTCCCCAGTGATATCTTATCCAAAGGCGAAGCCCTAGGGCTCCTTTTGTTATTTTTTTATTTTTTAAAAAGCCATTTGTTGCTTTTGTATTTATAAATCATGTTTGGTTATAATATATATTCCACTATAAAATAAAGCCAACCAGTTTTCTCTTTCTGGTTACAAAGGGTGAAAGATGCCTATCTAAGGATACATTCCAATTTAATTTTGTGGAAATTGTTCTGCCAACCCCCAACAAGAATATGGCTTTGTTCACAGACATTTAGTCCCTGGATTGGGTCAATTAAGCTGTTATTTGTTTGACATATTTTTTGTGTGTACAATCAGCAATGGATAAATACAATATTTTCTAAGAGTCAGATTGTTGTTTGTTTTGTTGTTATGTGCCGTCGAGTCGGCCCCGACTCATAGCAACCCCTCCTTGGGTTTCC
>NW_006922204.1:1091316-1097864 GCF_000298275.1 Orycteropus afer afer
AGGAAGAAGACTTGAAGTACTTACTGCTGAAGATCAAAGACTACAGTCTTCAATATGGAATACACCTCAACATAAAGAAAACAAAAATCATCACAACTGGAGCAATAGACAACATCATGATAAACAGAGAAAAGATTGAAATTGTCAAGGATTTCATTTTACTTGCATCCACAATCCATACCCATGGAAGCAGCAGTCAAGAAATGAAACAATGTATTGCACTGGGCAAATCTGCTGCAAAAGACCACTTTAAAGTGTTCAAAAGCAAAGATGTCACTTTGAGGACTAAGGTGCGCCTGACCCAAGTTGTAATATTTTCAGTCGCCTCATGTGCATGGGAAAGCTGGTGTTGTGAATTGCTTGATGTGGCCCTTGTAGTCATTGTCCTCCATTTTGTGATGTATTGTAAATCCTATTATCCATGCCTGTTTGGGGTGGTGTGGCAGTTAAGTTCGGTGTCAACCGATGGTGGCAGCTGGTAGTTGTCGTTCCCTAAAATGACTGGCAGTCAGCTCTGTGGTGGTATTTGCCTTGAGCAACTGAGTAGCTGCTGATTGTTAAAGCCATCCACTTGGGTTATTTCTGTTGGTGCAGCACAGGTGGGATATATCTTGAGTTCCCCCTTGCTGGCGGATATAACTCAAATCACCACTTAGCTTCCTTGCGGGTATACCTATGAATCTCCTGGGAAGGTTCACCCTCCTCTTGCTCCAGTTCTGCGTTTAGGCTCATTATCATTTCACCCCTGGATTTGGGACAGCAGCCGTCTTCTGATCTGCTGAATGAGGTTCGTCAAACCCCGAGAATTGGGAGGATCCTCTGGACCTACTCACAGACTTGGGACTTGCCAGTCTGCCAGCCTCCACCACCACTACGTGAGACAATCCCTTGGGTGTCTGTGAGTTCTGTGAGGTGTGACAGCGAAACACAGAACCCTAAGATGGGGGAGGTTACTGAGAGGAGGAGGAGTTAATGTCTGAAATGATGGAGTGGCACGGTTGTTTAGACATTTGGGACATCTTTAACCTCCAGCTCATGGGGACTGGCCTTGTGCTGATCTTTCTAAGAGGAATTGTTCAAGCAGCTGGACAATGTACAAGAAAGACTAAAGAAGAATTGATGCCTTTGAATTATGACATTGGCAAAGAATATTAAATATAGCATGGACTCCCAGAAGAAGGAACAAATCTGTTTTGGAAGAAGTACAGCCAGAATACTCCTTAGAAGCAAAGATGGTGAGACTTTGTCTCACTTACTTTGGACATGTTATTAGGAGGGACCAGCTCCTGGAGAATGGAGCTCTGGTGGCATGGTGGGTAAGACATCTGGCTGCTAACCAGAAGGTTACAAACCCAGTAGTTGCTCCACAGAAGGAAGATGAGACAATCTACTTCTGTAAAGATCTACAGCCTTGGAAACCCAATGAGAGTCATTATGAGTCAGAATCGACTTGATGGCAGTGGATTTGATTTTTTTTTTTCAGTCCCTGGAGAGGGATATCATGCTTTGTAAAGTGGAGGGCTAGTGAAATAGAGGAAGACTCTCAATGAGATGGATTGACCCCGTGGCTTCAGCAATGAGCTCCACATGGCAATGATTGTGAGGATGGCACAGGACTGGGCAGTGTTTCATTCTGTTGCACACACAGTCCCTATGAGTCAGAACTGACTCTATGGCATATAACAGCAACATGATACAGTTAAATATTTTGCTGAATATTTGTAGCCTTCTCTGAGAAGACAGGGTTTTGATTTCAGGTCCAGAAGAGATTTCCCAGCTGTTTAAATAATCTGCCTAAAATGGACTCTTCCTGCTATGTGTGGTATCTTTTGGCCATTTGTGTTTGGGCTATTAGAGACAAGGAAGGAGAGAAAAACAAGACTATAATAAGCTGAAAGGAGTCTGGAAGTCAGGTTGCATGCCACAAGGACACTCTTTAATCTAGTGACAACTTTCAAGATCGAATGAAGTTCATGTGAGCTTGTCGCCATCTTGTTAAGCTTTGTTGGCTGTGGATCCCATATGATTAGCATGGTTTAAAGCATAAGGTATTTCACAAAGAGGTATTTCACTTTCCATGTGATCTGTATAATTTCCAGAATCTGTAGGTTTTCTCATAAGAGCCCAGGTAGTGCAAGCAGTTTGATATCAGCTGCTAACCCAAAGGTTGGTACTTTGAACCCACCTAGAGGTGCCATGGAAGAAAGACCTGGTGATCTGCTTCCATAAAGATTACAGCCAAGAAAACCCTGTGGAACAGTTCTATTCTGTAACACATGGGGTTGCCATGAGTTGGGGGCCGACTCGACAGCAGCTAACAACAACGTAGACTTTGTCGTTATTAATTTCAGCTCCCTAGAAATAATTTCAGTCTCTATAACCTCTACTAACAGGTTCTCAGAGTCTGATCTGGTTCCAAGACCTTTTCAAAGCCTCCAAAAGCTAAGACTTATTTTCATAATAATATTAAGAAGTTACATGCCTTTTTTTACTCTCTTTCTCTCATCAGTCTACAGTGGAGTTTTCCAGACGCTATGTGACACGTGAAATTGCAACAGATTGAATTCAGAAACTGATATGAAGACATTAGCTGTCATCTATTGAACCAGACATTAAAGAGATTTTCAAAAATATAACACAATACTACTCTTTTCAATGTTTTGTTCTTTTGGAAAATATAGCTATTTTTGAAACACTAAAATCATGTTATTTATATTAACTTGTAATGGTATATTATTATTTTTAAGAGAATTACATATTTTCAAAGTTGGCAGTTTTAATTTCTAATATGATAAATATCAATAGCTGCAACGCATATAAACCAAAGCTCTTTGGGCTTCTCAATAATTTTTTTAGGAGTGTACAGGGTCCTGAAACCAAAAAGTTTGAGAAGTGCTGCTGCTCTAGTAACATATATACATAGTTTCATGCAGGAACTGGAAGAGAAACAGATGGTGAAAAGTTAAGAAAATCAATTAATATGGAGCTTAAAGATTTTTTTCCATCAGATAGCAATATCAAATCTAAATTTCAACACTATTGAGACTGTGTGCCTTCCCAAGACTTACCGGTATGACAGCACACATTCTCAGAGAGATGAATCTGCTCGGTTTTAGAAACTCAGGGCTAAGTTTCCATTGCTCTTTGGAATTTGATCATTGCTACATAGGTAAGCATTTCTTCATTTGCCACTGAAAAGCAATATTGAACCATTGTCACACAGGTAAAGTCAGTGGCATTTACCATTGGCTATGTTTTCCCCATATTTTGTTGGTTCTGGAAGATAAATGGTATTTGGTGAATAGTATAGTGCCTTTGGGAGCTCTGGTGGTGTAGTGTCTAAGGCACTTGACTGCTAACCAGAGGCTGGCGGTTCAAACCCACCAGCCACTCCTCGGAAGGAAGGTTGGGCAATCTACTTCTGTAGAGATACTGCCTCGGAAAGCCAAGGAGGGGTCGCTATGAGTCGGATCCACCTGGATGGCAGTGCGTTCTATAGTGCCATTGTCTGTGATCATCTAAAATTCAGAACTACTATCTATTTGTTAATTAACTTAAAAAGGTGGTAGCTTCAACAAACAAACAAAAACTGTTAATGGTGTTGATGAAACTGCAAACATTTGAAGTTCAAGCTGGTCCTCCAGAATTCTTTGTTTCCTTTACCCGAGTCTATATGCTTTTGTTCTTCCTGTTCTACAGAGAGGACTGTATCTAGTTCTGGACAATTGCAATGGGAGTATGGTGCATTTAGAGAGCTATGTTATAAAGAAAAGCTTAAATTAATTGAGACCGTTTAGTCTGAAGAAGAGGACTTAACAGAAATCTTCAAGTATAGAGAGCCTTACTTTGCAGAGGATGGAAAGCAGCTGTCCTTCAACTCAATGAGACTAGAGTAAGAGGACATGGACTTAAAGTGCAATCAGAGGGCTTTAATTAAGATACATTGAACATGTTTCTTCACAGCAAAGGCTATCAGACATTGGAGTGGGTTCCTGAGGGCAGCTGTGGACTTTCTTTCTCTGGAGTCTTAGGAATTTGAAACTTTTTGTGTTGATCAATCATAGGCAGAAGTTAGGCGACTGCTTTCAAACTTATTAAAACTTTGGCACTTCAACCCCTTAAATTTTTCATTGAAACATCTGGATGTGGGTGGGCAGAAAGGCCTTTGTAAAATGATACTTGATTATTCTAATGAAGGAGAAAAGGGAGGGATGCAACAGAGGTGGTTTCTACTTGTCTGCCTGCCTCCTCTTTTCTCCCTACAGTTCATGCTCTCTACCCAGCGCTCAGAATGATCTTTTAAAAAAAGCATGTCAAACAAGCCAAGTGCCCATCAACAGATGGATGAACAAAATGTGGTCTGTACATACAATAGACCCTTCCTCAGCCATAAAGGGAGATAAAGTCCTGATGCCCGTTCACACATGCATGAGCCTCGAAAACATTATGCTGAGTCAAATAAGTCAGTCACAAAGGACAAATATGGTATGATTCCATTTATGTGAAATATCTAAACCAGACAAATGCATGGAGACAAAAGATCATAGGGGTTACCAGGGACTGGGGGTGGGGAAGGGGCAATTACTGGGTTTCTATTTGGGATGATGAAAAAATCTTGGAAATAGATAGTGGGTGTATGACATGGTAAATGTAATTAATGTCACTAAATTGTACACATAAAAATGGTTAAATGGCAAATCTTCTGTTACATATATATGTATATATTTTTCTGCTGTTATATTCTGTTATAATAACATTTTTTGTCATGAGACAATTCCCCTGCTTCAAATCTTCTATAAATTTCTTTTGCAATTACAGTAAACTCTAGACTCCTCACTGTGGCCCAGCCTGCTGCTCTGATCTTATTTCAAGAACTTTCTCTCCTGTCACTGCAAGCAATTACTTTGCCTTTATCTTTGTCCCCCTAAGATTCCAAACTCACTCTCATTTTACAGCCTATTCCTTCGTCAGATGCTTTTTATCTGGAGCTATGCATGGCTACGCTCTTCTTGTCATATTGTCTCAGCTCAGGCGTGACCTGTGCAGAGAGGTCTCTCCTCTCTAAGAGAACGAGAAAGAATGCTTTTTGTTAAGTTGGGTCTATGGCAATGAAAGAAAACAAGAATCACAAGAAAGTTTTCAGCATAAAATGGCCCCAGTGAGCTTGTAAGGAAGGATTCCCTTGACCCTGCCGGCCAGATTTCCAGTTCCTTCGGATGCACTAGAGGGCTGCTGGAGAGGATGAGGTGTCAGGGAACACCACGTTTCTCCTTTCTCTGTGCCTCCTCTTCTCAACTGAAGGCCCACCAATTCTCGGTCTCTGGCGTTCCCAAGAATTTGGCACTACATCCTCTATCTACCAGTGGAAGGTAGCGTCATTCTTGCCTTTATGCTGCGTGGACTCACAAAAGGCTGAAGCTAGAAATTGCCTAAGGAGTCCTAAGCCAACCCCCGCTGACTGTCTGAGCTGTGAACAACAACAAAAAAAACCCTTTGTTATTGAAAGCCACTGAAATTTTGTGTCCCTTGTTATGCAGCATTATTGTAGCAGAAATCTGACTGATACACAGTAAAATAACGCACACATTTTGATCCTTGGAATAAAGGGCTCTTTCTAAAATTGCCCTCATTTGGTTTCATTTTTAGCCAATCAACCTAGACCATACCATGTGGTTTGTATTGTTCTTTGTTTTAATACATGTTCTTTTTTAAAATTAAAAAGAAAAATTTTTTTTTGTTGTTGTAGATATACACATCAATTCATCAGTGTCTCCATGTAAAATTTAGTGGCAGTGATGACATTCTTCAAGTTGTGCAGCTATTCTCACCCTCCTTTTCCGAATAGTTCCTCCCCTGTTAACATAAACTCACTGTCCCATAAGCTTCCTATCTAACCTTTTGAGGTGCTGCTGTCCCACATATTCTCTTTTTCTACAATACATTCATGGTCATGAGAGATGTCATCACCTTGATCGATCCCCTGATGACATATTGGTTTTCACAGCCACTGTCTTTCTTTTTTCCTTCTTGTTCCTTTCTGAGGTCTCATGTTCTTTCCAACTTCAGCGGGTAACTGCTCACTGGCTCTGCAGCCATGATAGGTGGGTCCTTGCACACTCACACCATTCCTCCCCTTGGCCCTTCTAACATCAGCCCTCAGAACAGTTTTCCTCTGAACAACATCTGAGGCTGTGATAGTAATTTTTGTGATAGAAACCTTTTGTTTGTTTGTTTGTTTTAATTTTGGATCTTATAATAGGTTCTTACCTATGTAGAACACTTATACCTGGTCAAGGGTGGTCTGGAATAAAATGGAAAATAACTCAAGGAAGAATTAAAATTATGATTCTGTTTATTCAATTTGATGTCAGAGTAAGGATGATTATAGTTATGTTGAGCTGGTTATCTATTAAAAACCAAAACCAAACTCACCACTGTTGAGTCAGATACACCTCATAGCGACCCCTCCTTGGGTTTCCAAGGTGGTATCACTATGGAAGTAGATTGCCCAACCTTCCTTCCGAGGAGTGGCTGGTGGGTTTGAACTG
>NW_006922204.1:1097964-1112965 GCF_000298275.1 Orycteropus afer afer
CCGAGGAGTGGCTGGTGGGTTTGAACTGTCAGCCTTCTGGTTAGCAGTCAAGTGCCTTAGGCACTACACCACCAGAGCTCCCTGGTTATCCATTGCTGAGTAGCAAATTACCCCAAAACTTAGTGCCTTGAAACAATCATTTTACTTGCTCACAATTTTGTGCATTTGTAGTTCATGAAAGGCTCAGCTGGGTAGCTCATTTCTGACCCAGTGATAGTGGGAGGATCCATTTCCAAGATGGCTGCTGTGCTTACATGTGGGACATCTGGGCTAGGATGGCAGGCAGATGTGACTGTCAGCTTGGGAGCTGACATGGGGCTGTTGTCTGAAGTGCCTACATATTGTCTCTCTATGAGACTTGGGCTTCTCATAGCATAGTGCTTGGATTCCCAGAGGCAGCATCCCAAGAGGAAGTGTTCCGAGAAACAGGAAGTAGAAGCTGCCAGATTTTTAATGCCTGGGCCAGGAAACTGGCACAATGTCACTTCCATTGTATTCTGTTGTTCAGAGCAGTCACAGAGCTTTGACTGATTCAAGGGGAGATAATATAGAACCTCCGTTGCCATGTAAGAAGTAGCACCCATGTTTCAGTGATTTTCAATCTACACAGTCCCTGGATGGCACAAATGGTTAAGCACTTGACTACTAGCCTAGAAATTGGTGGTTTGAACCCAGCCAGAGGCACCTAGGAAGACAGGTCTGGAGATCTGCTTCTGAAAACCCTAGAGAGTAGTTCTACTCAGTCCGTATGGGGTTGTTATGAGTTGGATTAAACTTGATGGCAAGTAACAACATGTGGATTTTTTTTTTTTTCATCAGAGGACTTTAAGAAATAAATATGATCTGGGTTGAGTGGTTGGTAGTAATTCTAACCCCCGTCAGATAAGTTAAAGTACGTGCTAGTTACTTCACAATCTATATAGTATTTTAAAGCTTAAATAATAGAATGGTAATAAGAACAATAGCTTTCTCTGTATCTGGCTCAGTTCTAAGTGCATTGTATGGATTGATTCATATGATTGTCATTACGAAGCCATGAGGTAAGTTATTTTATCATCTCCATTTTTGTATGAGAAAACTGAGGCACAGGGAGGTTCAATAACTTGCCAGGATCACACAGATAGAAAATGGCAGTCCTGGGATTTGAACTAGATTTTTTTTTTTTTTTGGTCTAGTTTTACTGCTTAAAAAAAAATCATCTGGTTTACCTTTACATTCTTCCTTTTACATGGAAGAAACTCAACAGGTGTATGAATCTGTGCTATTAAACACTATAATCTGCATAAATTATCCAAATATGTTTGTATTAGGACTTTGGATCTAGAAATGGAAAAACAGAAACATATTCTGTCATCTACAGGTGATCTTTGCAGAGGTTATTTCAGGAAACAGTTTCACATTTTTGTTCCCTTAACCCCTGTCCCCAGTCTAAAGTTGATAATGCATTAATTGACCCCTAACTCATTGGCATCTTTTGGTCAAATATAATTGTTCATTTTAAAAGAGTGGTGTGTATATGTGTGTAAAAATCCTATTGCTACTGTAAAGAAAATAACAGGAAAATTTCAATAGAAAACATAGCACAGTTCCTTTTCTGAAATTCCATTTTCTAAAGGATTTCTGAAAAGTCTTTAGTCTATATGCTGCCATAGTTTGTGTTGGTTTGTATTTAATCATAGACTCACACCGCAGTTTTACATCCCCTTACTGTTGGGAAATTTTAGGATTTCAGGACAGCTGGCCACCTTTGCTGAGGCCCAATAACACTTTTTTTGTGATTCACAAAGAAAACTGGTGTGTGGCCAGAATAGGCAGCAACAGGTGGAAAGCTCAAAGGTCACCCTCTGTACAGGTTCCCACCACAAGTGTGCACTCCCCACTTTTGTTATGTTAACCTCTTAATTACCCATAGGCAGCCACGGGTGGTGAGGGAAATTAGCTAAATTGACTTAGAAGGCTGCTGCACAGCCAGTTGAAACCCATGGATGGGCTCTGTATAATTTTCTGGTCTGGATGTAAACCTGAAATAGACTTCAGAGGATTCCAGAAATTCTAAACTAACCCAAACGTTTGGGGATCATTTCCCAGAGCACAGCTGTGAGTAACACTCATTAAACAGACAGATTTATGCAACCTTCCTAAATGACCAAGAATAATATTTGGATTTTTCTGGGCCTTGGGTAATACGGTTTTGATTTAAGAGTGGGGTAAACTATCAGTTTTTTTTTAAAGTGTGTGTGTGTGTGTGTGTATGGAGGGGATGAGATTTATGACTTAGCAAAGGTTTAAGACTACCTGATGGTCAAGTCTAAGTCTTAAGACAACATTCTGGTTATTAAGTTTTTTTTTTTTTTTTTGGTTGTTGTTTTCTTTGATTCAATGCTATATTGAATTTGTTCTTTGGAAAAGAAGTCAGAAATAAATGACCTTTATTAAAGCAGACAAATTGCATATACTACCTAGTATAGACATTTCCAAATGACCGATTTTCGTAAATTACCAATAAATTGCTATATTGTTAAGAACTTCTTAATAAAAAAAGGAAAACAAAAACAAAAACAAAACTGACTACCGTCGAGTCGATTCTGACTCATAGCAACCCCCATTGGGTTTCCAAGGCGGTAAATCTTTATGGAAGTAGATTGCCTTATCTTTCTTCTGCGGAACAGCTGGTGGGTTGAACTGTCAACATTCTGGTTCGCAGTCAAATGCCTTAGGCACTGCGCCACCAGAGGCTCTTTGTTTATATACATTGTCCTTAAATTTCAAGATATCTTGTAAATTCTGATTTATCTTTATTTCACAGATGGAAAGACTGAGGCACAGAGAGATTCAGCAACTTGCCTAAAGTCACAAGGCACATAAAAGCCAGTTGTCTTCTCCCCATTGAACAGTGCTGTCTGATTTTGTGGTTTGAAGGACTCAATTTCCATTGTATTTCATGGAAGGAAGGGTCTGGGTGCAAAGTCTTAATATTTTCTGCGTTGCTTGTGTTTTTAATTGTGCCAGCTTTCTGGAGGATTGACTCTGTGCTACAGATGTTGCCTTTGTGAACCCAAGTGAATGAGTACTATACTTGGCAGATATAGCTACTTGATTCATAGCTTCTTTATATAATGGTGTACCAAGTAAGAAGACTATAAAATAAATTTTGTTTAATACATATTTAGTTATCAATCCAACAACTGTCTATTGAGTCTGTACGCAGCTCAGGCTAGAGGCATGAAGATGACTTGCAGGAAAACAAGGACATTTGGAAGCAATCAACCCTACAACATGATGGCCCTCGAGACCAGAACTAGATGGTGCCCAGCTACCAATGCCAACCACTCAGGAAAGGATCAAATCTGGGGATGCAGGATAGAGTGGGAGGAAAAAATGTGGAACAAAATAAATAACCACAATAATGACCAGAATTACTGGTTGGATCGAGTCTGGTGAGACCCCCAGTACTATGGCCCTGGGATACATTCTGGGCCCGGAATAAAACTCACTCCCAGGGGCTGGCTGTCAGCCCAATAGTAAACAAGATGTATATGCAGACCACTCAACCCAGGGTGATGCACCCACATACTCCATGGAGATGCATCCTTTGGAGAAATCGACCACAGAGCACCAGAGGGGCAACATTCACACGGAGGAAATGTGGGACACACAGGAGTGCATAACTATGAGGGGCACGGGGGGGGTTGTTACTGGGCAGGGAGGGGAGAAGACAGGCTAAGGGTTGGAGATGGTAAGTGGGGAGTGAAACTAAATGTACATGTAATGTTGAATGTAAAGCAAACTCTTAAAATAAAAAATTAAAAAAAAAAAAACCCAACTTCCACATTTATAGCTCAGGGACATTGATGACATTTTTCATGTTGTGCCACCATTACTGCTATCTTTTCCAAAATATCTCACCACCGTTAGCATAAACTCAATGCCCCGCAAACAATAGCTTCCCCTTTTTTCCCTACCTCCTACCGCAGGTAACCACTAATAATCTTTGGTACATGTATGTATGGGAGCTCTGGTGGTGTAGGGCCTAAGGCATTTGACTGCTAACCAGAAGGCTGGTGGTTCAAACCCACCAGCCACTCCTCAAATAGAAGGTTGGGCAATCTCGTGTGTGTGTGTGTGTGTGTGTGTGTATTTTTTTTTTTTCAACCTATTCAGGAATTTTCCCTCTCCTCCTCTTCCATCCCTGGTAACCAACAAAGAAAGTTTCTTTTCATATATAAATCTTTCCTTGACTTTTCACAATAGCGGACTAATACAATATTTGATCTTCTGTGTTTGACTTATCTCACTCAGCATAATGTCCTCCAAGTTCATCCATGTTATATGGTGTGTTGCAGATTCTACATTATTCTTTACTGTTATGCATCATTTTTGTAATAATAAAATAATGCAATAAAAATTCTTATAAAGGGAAGTCACTGTAGACCTTGGTGAGGGGAGTTTCAGTTGAGTGATAGGAAGCAGAAGTTGGATTCCAATGGATTGAGAAAATAATTGGAGCTGAGGAAACAGGAACAAGGAGAGGCTGACTCTCTGTTGGAGGCAAAGGCAACGCAAGAGAAAGCCGTAGCTGAGTGAATAGCAGAATCAAGAATAGAATTTATTTATAGCAGCACTTCTCAAACCTTTTGCTCTCAGGACTCCTTCCTGTTCTTAAAATTTATTGGGAACCCCAAGGAGCTTTTGTTTATGTTGATTATATCAATCAGTATTTACTGTATTAGAAAATTTAGAAATATTATCATGGTAGAAATTAGCACAGAAAAATTGTTTGTTATTAATTTTAAAAGAACACTAATAAACTCATTTATTTTTAACATAAATATTTTAATGAAAATAGCCATATTTTTCAAAACAAAAAAATTAGTGAAAAAAGTAGGATTATTTTTCGTTTTTGCAAATCTCTTTAAAGTCTGGCTTGGTAGAACACAGCTGGATTCTCATATCTGCTTCTGCATCTAATCTGTTGCAATATGTTGTCTTGGTTGAAGTAAATAAGAAAAATCTGGCCTTGAACAGGTATGTAGTTGGTAAAAGGAAGACCCTGTGAACCCCCTGAAAGGGTCTCAGAGGCCCTCGTGGTTCCTTGGACCAGACTTTGAGAACCACTGAAGAGGTTTGAACATGCTTATAACCAGAAAAGTAAGAACCAGTAGAGAGGCTACATCAGCAAATGGAGGTCCCAAAAGCTTTACTCTATCATAAAGGATACCTCTACTTTTGAAGAGGCAGCTCCTGCCCAGTCGTATTTTGGATGCCTTCCAACCTGATGAGTTCATCTTCTGGCACTGTAGCAGATAGTGTTTTACTGTTGTTCGTAAGGTTTTCAGTGGCTAATTTTTTCAGAAGAGGACCACTTCTTCCTAGTCTGTCTTAGTCTGGAAAAAAAACCCAAAAACCAAACTCACTGCCCTCGAGTCGTTTCTGACTCATAGCGACCCCTCCTTGGGTTTCTGAGGTGGTATCTCTACGGAAGTAGATTGCCCAGTCTTCCTTCCGTGGAGTGGCTGGTGGGTTTGAACCTCCAACCTTCTGGTTAGCAGTCACATGCCTTAGGCACTACACCACCAGAATTCCTTAATAGAGAGTCAGAGATCTAAAATTCAAGAGAGGGAGGCATCACTCAAAGAATATACCAGTAAGGGTAGTTGGTTCTTAAGGAGAGGAGGCAGGTTTTAAGGATGCATGTGGCCATGAATATGTTTGGAGGAACAGTGGAGGCAGTTGATGAATTTCACCTCCCCATTAGTTCCAGTTTTCTCTGTGAAACACAGAGGAAAAAAAAAATTCTTCTAGGGATGAGGGGCCACAGGATGTGTAGGCACTTCTGGAGTGCTGTGAAGGCCATTAATCCTATGGCTAGTCTGTATGCATTTTGCAAGTTGAGTTGCTGGCTGTGTGAAGGTTTAAGTACTCCTGCCAACAGGAACATGCGTTTCTAGTGGAGTGAAAGGAATATCCTGAGCTGGATGTTCAATCCAGGAGCCTTCTCTTCTACAGTTTAATTCAAATGAGCCCAGTTAAAATAATCAAGGACACCCTTGGTTGTAAAGAGAAATCAACAAAAAGTGTCCTGAGTGTGAGATATGTGAGTACAATAGGGGAGGGCCATTTTTCTCCTTTGTCCTTGATTTTATATAAACTCACTGCCGTTGAGTTGGATCCGACTCATAGCAATCCCTCCTTGGGTTTCTGAGGCAGTATCACTACGGAAGTAGATTGCCCAACCTTCCTTCCAAGGAGTGGCTGGTGGGCTTGAACCGCCAGCCTTCTGGTTAGCAGTCAAATGCCTGAGGCACTATGCCACCGGAACTCCCCCCTGATTTTATATAGTGATGTTTATTAGATAGCTGTATGTATGTATATGACATGTATTGGAGCCTTGGGTATTTTTAGCAATAATTAGCTGCCATACTTGGTAGGAATGCTCTCCAAAGCCAGGGTATGGGGTTGTAGTCTCTGTTCCTAGGGTGACTGTGCCTTTGCGTGGGTCTCTACTGTACCAGATTTTATATATTTAGGTTGAAGAGCTTGTGTGTATGTCCATGTGCATGTGTATGTGGGAGGCAGATATACTGCTTTGTTCAGCAACACTTTATTTTGAGTGTCTTTGGTGTTCAAGTCTTTCTTGAAATATTCAGTAAGATGAGAACAAACAAAAGTAGAAATAAAAGGAAAAAAAAAATAAACCAAGAATGCCATAACTTCAGAAGGAAATTCAGTTTGGGAAATAGAAGTATTTAAGTGCTTTAATCTAAACCATTTTGGGGGAAGGTTGAAACAAGGTCTGTTTCCATCAGTCTGGAATACTATGAACCTTTCTCTCCCTTAAACTTTTTTCCCCTAAAGATGAGATCTTACTCAAGAACATCTTACCATTTTTTCACTTTTCCGTGGAAAAGAGTAGGTCTGGGATGGGGAGTCAAGTGCAAAACCTTTTGCCTTACCAAGGGACACCAAAAGTTGTTTATAGTATTTATTCTCTTATTATCCTTTCAGTGGCTTTAGGATCTTCAGTGGTCTCCCGTTTCATTCCTGACATTGGTGATCTGTATGTTCTGTTTTCATTTTTGTCAGTCTTGCTGGAGGTTTATCAGTTTCATTGAATTTTTCAAAACCAACCTTTTATTTTATTCATATTATTTTTTCTGTTTGCAGTTTTATCAGTTTCTCATCTCATCTTCATCATTCCCATCCTCTACTTGTTTTGGGTTTATTTTGCTCTTATTTTATTGGTTGCTTGAAATAGGAACTTAGATTATTGATTTGAGATCTTTCTTCCTTTTCATTGTAAGCACTTACTGCTAACAATTTCCCTCTCAGTACTGCTTTAGCTGTATCCCACATATTTTGCTGTTGTATGCTTTTGCATGATTCTTTTATGATTATATGTTTCTCGTTGTTGCTATTTTCTTTGTTCTGAAGCCTACTTTGTCTGTTATTCATGTAGCCACTCCTAGTTTTTAAAAACTTATATTTGTATGTTGTATCTTTGTCCATCCTTTTGCATTCAGTCTGCTTATATATTTGAATTTGAAGTGAATTTCTTGTAAATAACATATCGTTGGAATGTTGTTGCTGTTGCTAGGTGCCATCAAGTTGGCTGTGACTCATAGTG
The DNA here is from genome assembly GCF_000298275.1 of Orycteropus afer afer. Classification (NCBI taxonomy): domain Eukaryota; kingdom Metazoa; phylum Chordata; class Mammalia; order Tubulidentata; family Orycteropodidae; genus Orycteropus; species Orycteropus afer. The sequence goes on from NW_006922204.1 coordinate 1,105,589, forward strand.
ACCCCGTGTACAACAGAACAAAACACTGCCCAGTTCTACCCAATCCTTGCTATGCTTGAGCCCATCATCGCAGCCACTGTGTCAATCCATTTAATTGAGGGTCTTCCCCTTTTTTGCTGATCCTCTACTTTACCAAGAATGATATGATATCTTTCTCCAGAGACTGGTCCCTCTTGATAACATGATCAAAGTACAAGAGACGAAGCCATTCTCATTTCTAAGGAGCATTCTGGCTGTACTTAGTTGGGATGAGTTTTTTTTCCCCCCTCCACTCTGCCAGTGTCTGCCTTTTAGTTGATATATGTAAACCATTTACATTTAAGATAATTGTTGATAGATTAGGGTTAACATCTGCCATTTGATTATTTTCTGTTTATCTCCTCTGTTCCTCTTTTCTTGTATTCTTATATGTTACTTGAACATTTTTTAAGGATTCCATCTTGATTTGTTTATAGTGCTTTTTTAGTGTATCTCTTGTATAGCTTTTCTCTGAGACTATTAAGCATATGGTGTTACTTAGAACATTGCTTCATCTTTTATGTGTCTTGTAGTTGGTAGTTGCGCACTTGGTAGTTTTATGTGTCTTGTAGTTGGTAGTTGGTAGTTTTGATTAGATTCAGATATAATTTTTATTAGCCACACTACTTCATGGAGGGTTCATAATGTCTGAGTGTCTCTCTTTTTGTGATGTTAGTAGTCATTGATGATCGTTGCTTAGATCTGTTCTTGTTAGGGGTTATGAAATGGCAATAGTCTAATCCTCCCATTCCTTTAAATTATAAATTAGTAGTTGGACAAAGTTTTGATCTCATTCAGATGGGATTTTTTTCAACAAGACTACTTTATAAAGGCAGTATTCCAATCCTTTCATTCCTTCTTCATAAATTTCCAATAAAGAACTCCCCTATACTTTTTACATAGATTCATAAATTTTAAAAAAATTTTTATTGTGGTTTGGGTAAAAGTTTACAAAGCAAATTAGTTTTCCATTCAACAATTTATACCCATTTTGTTTCTTGACGTTGATTGCAATCCCCACAATGCAGTAGCACTCCTCCTACTTCCTCCTTGTGTTCCCTGTTTCCATTCGTCCTTCTTTCCTGCCCCTTTCTGCCTTCTGAGCTTTGATATATTTCTGTGTTTTCAGTGAAGGTTTGCACAGCAATTTAAGTTTCCACTTAACAATGTCTACACAAATTGTTCAGAGGCATTGATTACAATCTTCACAAGTGTGAATAGTTTCAATATTTTCCTTCAGGTTGTTCCATTTCCATTAATCTAGTTTCCCTGCCCCCTTATTATTCTCATCTTTGTTTTAAATGGATTGTTGACTGTTTGGTCTTATAAAGATGATTTTTGAAAGAAGCATAGTGCTCATGGATGACACTATTTTGTGAACCAGTCTGTTACATAGCTAAAAGGTGATTTCAGGGGATAGTTTCAGTTCAGGGTTTAAAGAGTACCCCAGAGCAATAATCTAGTGGAGTCCTCCAGTCTCAACTAGTCTAGTAAGTCTGTTTTTTTTTTTTTTTTAGGAATTTCAGATTCTGTTGTACATTTTTCTTCCATTCTATCAAGATCCATATATTGTGACCCTGATTAGAATAGCTGGTAGTGGTAGCTTGGCATCATTTAGTTCTAGTCTCAAGGTCGATGAGGTCATGGTTCATGTAGATTGTTAGCCCTGTGGATTAGTTTCTTCTTTGAGTCTTTGATTTCCTTCTTCTTTTGCTTTGGATGAGTAGAGACCAATAGTTGTATTTTAGATGGCTGTTCACAAGCTTTTACGACCTCAGATACTAAAGTAGGCTGTAGACAAACTTTATGAACTATGTTTTGCCAGTTGACCAAGATGTCCCATGAAGCTATGGTCTTAATCCTTCAAACCCAGGAAATTAATTCCATGAGGTGTTTGGTTATGTCTAAGAAGTATCCATAACTGTGCCCCCATGTGCTTTATTATGAATATGTGTGTGTGCGTACAGTCACATAATGCATATACATCTACATGTGCACACACCTATATGTACATATATATGTATATATACTCACATATACATACCTATACACATATATGAGGAGCACAGTGGTTAAGTGCTTGGCTGCTAACTGAAAGGTCTGTGGTTTGAACCTACCAGCCTGTTGGGAGAAAGATGTGGCAGTCAGTCTGCTTCTCTAAACTGGGAAACTCTATGAGTCATATTTACATCACATACAAATACACATGTAGAAATATCCTCTGCTAAACATATACATACTTGTGGGTGTAGTCCTGTTTGCCTTCCTACACCTGCTCAGCTTGCATGTCTACCTAGATTATTGTTTATTACTGTTATTACAGGAGTATGTATGTAATCTTTATTACCATTAAATCTTGGCACCACCCAGTGTCTTCCTTTGCCTTGGTCATATTGTGCTGACCTTCCCTTACTGTATATTTCCTTTACCTTCACCTAAGTTAATACATGTCTGCTATCTAGGTAGTGATCTACCTTTCCATCCCTGGTAACTATCAAAGAATTTTTCTATCTGCATGTAAATATTTTCTTGACTTTTGACAATAGTGGTCTCATACAATATTTGTCCTTTTATGATTGACTTAATTCACTCAACATAATGTTCTCTAGGTTCATCCATGTTAGGAAGTATTTTGAGGATTCATTGTTATTCTTTAACGTTGTGTGGCATTCCATTGTGTGCATGTATCATAGTCTGTTTATCCAACCATCTCTTGATGGGCACTTAGGTTGTTTCCATCTTTTTGCTATCGTGAATAATGTTGCAATGAATATGAGCGTGCACATATCTATTTGTGTCACAAATCTTATTTCTCTAACATATATACCCAGTAGTGGGATTGCTGGATCATATGGTATTTGTATTTCCAACTTTTTAAGGAGATACCACTCCATTTTCCACAGTCGTTTTACCATTTTGCAGTCCCACCAGCAATGTATGAGAGTTCTAATCTCTTCACCCCTTGCCAGCATTTGTTACTTTCTGTTGTTTTGAACTTCGTTGTTATTGCTGGGGTAAGATAATATCATATTGCTGTTTTGATCTGCATCTCTCTAATGGCTAGAGATTGTGAACATTTCTCTTTTTTTTAATGTTAATATGTATTTTTTAAAAATTTTGCTTTGGGTGAAACTTTACAGTGCAAATTGGTTTTCCATTCAACAGTTGATAACAAATTTTGTTTCGTGATATTGATTGCAATCCCCACAATGCAACAGCTCTCTTCCCACTTTCTCCCTGTGCTTACCATTTCCATTGGTTATTCTTTCCTATCCCTTCCTGCCTTCTGAGCTTTATCCCTGGGCAAATGCTGGCCTTTCAATCTTGTATGGTTAATTGTTCTAAGGAGTGCATACCTCCCTGGTGTATTTTTCATCTTACAGTCATGTCTATTGTTTGGCTGAAAGTTGAGCCCAGGGGCTGAGTTCAGTTCTAGGCTTGAAGGATGACTAAGACCCATAGTCTCAGGGGATCCACTAGTTTCTATCAGACCAGTTAGCCTGGGCTTTTTTTTATGATTTTTAGTTTTGTTCCACATTTTACTCCCACTCTATCTAGAGCCTTCTATTGTTATCCTTTTCAGAGTGGTTGACAGTGGGAGCTGGGTACCATCGAGTTTTTTCTGGTCTTAGGGTTATGGAGTCTGAGGTTCATGGTCCATTAGTATGTCTTTTTGTTGTTGATGTGTTGAAATTTTCTACAGATTTAGAGGAGAGCATACAGGGGACATAGTTAAGACAACTTCTTTGCCATAACAAACTCCTTGAGGGAATGAGTCTTTGGGCTTGGGAGCTTAGGACGATAGTCTCAGGGGACATCTAGGTCAATTAGCATAACAGTCCGAAAAGACAGTGTTCTACAGCTTCCTCTGTAAGTGGCAGTGACTGGGGTCTTAAAAGCTTGTAAGTGGTCATGTAAGATGCAACGATTGGTTTTTCTCTCTCTCTGAAGAAAATAAGAGTGACAAAAATCAAAGATTCAAGGAAACAGTTGAGTCCAAAAGACTAATGGACTGTGGGAACCACAACCTCTGCTACCCTAGGACCTAGATGGTACCCGACTGCCACAGCTGACCTTTATGATCAGGATCGCAATAGAAATTCTTGGACAGAGTGGGACAAAAATGTAAACCAAAGTTCAAAATCATAAAAAAAATTAGACTTACTGGTCTGAAAGAGACTGGTGGAAACCCCAAGACTGTGGCCCTTAGACACTCTTCAAATCTGGAACTGAACCCACACCTGGGAATCACCTTTTAGTCAATCTATAGATAGTGCAAGGAATGTAATCCTCAGCACAGTCAACCATATCATACCACAAGAGCAGCATTTGCCCAAAAACCAAAACTTAGAAGGCAGGAAGGGGCAGGGAAGAAGGATGATTGGAAACTGGGAACCCAGGGAGGAAGTGGGAAGAGTGCTACTACATTAAGGGGATTGCAACTAATGTCATGAAACAAAAAAGGTATAAATTCTTGAATGGAAAGCTAATCTTCTCTGTAAACTTTCATCCAAATCACAATTTAAAAGAAAAAGAAAGAAGGAAACCCTTTGGAGTAGTTATATTCTGTCCCATAGGGTCACTATGAGTAGGAATCACCTTGACAACAATGGATTTTAATGGGTATACACATGTATGTGTACACATACACATATATACCTCACATATATTTTTGGTTGTTGTTGCTGTTATTTCAAAATTATTTATGTCATAGCAATTACTAAAAGGACGAGGAGCTCTGGTAGCATAGTGCCTAAGGTATTTGACTGCTAACCAGAAGGCACCCACCAGCCACTCCTCAGAAGGAAAGTTGGGCAATCTTCTTTTGTAGTGATATCACCTCAGAAACCCAAGGAGGGGTTGCTATGAGTCGGGTTTGACTCGATGGCACATAACAAGAACAACAACATTTTAGTGACATTGTTTCCATTTGTCAAGCTGTGCACACTTCACCTTCATTCAGTGTTACCTTTCCCATCACCAGATTTCACAAACGTCTACTATCTAGAGAGTGAATCCCCACCCCACCCCCATCCCTAGTAACCACTGATCAACCTTACACTAGTTTTGGTGTACTTGCCTGTTCATGTCATTTCATAAAAGTGAGAACATACCTTCTTCTGCTTCTTCTTTTTTTTTTTTTTTTTGACTGACGTGTTTTAACCATGTTCCAAGATATTTAGGGAACTCATTTTTCTTTATTGCTGAGTAGTATTCCATTGTATGTGGGACCACATTTTACTTATCCATTCATCTGTTGATGGGCACTTAGGTTGTTTTCACCTTTTTGCTACTGTGATAGTGCTGTAATGAACATAGGTGTCCATATTATGTCTGTTTGCATCACTTCTATTAGATCCCTGGGTATATACATAGGAGTGGAATTGTTGGATCCTATGGCATGTGAGTATATCCCAGCTGAATTTAGAGACTATCTCAAGAATAGATTTGACATTAATGACCAAAGACTTGATGAGTTGTAGGATGACATCAAGGACATCGTGCATGAAGAAATCAAAAGGTCATTAAAGAGACAGGAAGGAAAGAAAAGACTAAAATGGATGTCAGAAGAGACTCTGAAGCATGTTCTTAAATGTAAAGTAGAGGAGTAGAAGTGAATGGAAGAAATGATGAAGTAAAAGAACTAAATGAAAGATTTCAAAGGGTGGCTCAAGATGATAAAGTAAAATATTATAATGAAATGTGCAAAGATCTGGAGTTAGAAAACCTAAAGAGAAGAACATGCTCAGCATTTCTCATGCTGTAAGAACTGAAGAAAAATTTCTAGTCTCGAGTTGCAATGTTTAAGGATTCTATGGACAAAATATTGAATGACACAGGAAGCATCAAAAGAAGATGGAAGAAAAAGTCACTATAGCAAAAATAATTGGTTGATGTTCAACCCTTTCTGGAGGTAGCATATGATCAAGAACTGATGGTACTGAAGGAAGAAAGAATGGGAGAAAAATAAGGCTCCAAGACTTGACAGAATATCAGTTAAGATGTTTCAACAATTGTGTGCAATGTTGGAATGCAAGCGCTCATTCATCTATGCCAAGAAATTTAGAAGGCAGCTACCTGGCCAACTGACTGGAAGAGATACATATTTGTGTTCATTGCAAAGAAAGGTGATCCACTAGAATGCAGAAATTATAGAACAATATCATTAATATCACACACAAGAAAAGTTTTGCTGAAGATAATCCAAAAATGGTTGCCGCAGCACATCTACAAGGAACTAACAGAAATCCAAGCTGAATTCAGTAGGTGATGTGGAACAACGGATATCATTGCTGTTGTCAGATGGATCTTGGCTCAAGGCAAAGAATACCAGAAAGATGTTTACTTGTGTTGTATTGGCTGTGCAAAGGCATCCAACTTGTGGATCATAGCAAATTTTGGATAACATTGCAAAGAAAGGAAATTTCAGAACACTTAATTGTACTCGTGTGGAACCTGTATACAATCCAAGAGGCAGTTGTTTCAACAGACCAAGGGGATACTGCATGGTTTCATATCAGAAATGGTGTGTATCAGGGTTGTATTCTTTCACTATACTTTTTCAGTCTGTATGCTGAGCAAATAATTTGGGAAGCTGGAGTGTATGATATCAGGATCGGAGGAAGATTACACAACCTGTCTCGCTGAAAGTGAAGTGGATTTGAAGCACTTACTGATGAACATCAAAGACTACAGCCTTCAGTATGGATTGCACCTCAACATAAAGAAAAATAAATCCTCACAAGTAGACCAATAAACAACATAATGACAAACAGAGAAAATATTGAAGTTGTGAAGGATTTCATTTTACTTGGATCCATAATCACCCATAATCAGTCAGCCACAGCAGGGTGGGAGAGTGGGAGAAGGGGATTAAAAGCCAGGAACCTGGACAGAGGAGCAATCAGCTGCAGGGATCCAGGTGAGGAGAGGAAACTCAGGCACGTCCAAAGCAGCAGGGTAGGAGAGCGGGAGAAAAGGGATTAAAAGCCAGGAACACGGACAGAGGAGCAGTCAGCCGCAGGGGTCCAGGTGAGGAGAGAGAACCCAGGCATGCACAAAGCAGCAGGACGGGAGAGCGGGAGAAAGGGGATTAAAAGGACCAGGAACCAGGACAGAGGAGCAGTCAGCTACAGGGGTCCAGGTGAGGAGAGGAACTCAGGCACGCCCAAAGCGGCAGGATGGGAGAGCAGGAGAAAGGGGATTAAAAGCCAGGAACCCGGACAGAGGAGCAGTCAGCTGCAGGGACCCAGGTAAGGGTGGTATGAGAGGTTTCCAACAGGAAGACAAACTTGTCTGTTGGTTTGTCCTACCGTGGTGACATGTTGATGTGAGTTTTGAGGCTGAGCCACTGGTGTT
>NW_006922204.1:1125809-1134496 GCF_000298275.1 Orycteropus afer afer
AGGCCCAGAATGTATCCCAGGCCATAGTATTGGGGGTCTCACCAGACTCCATGTGACCAGTAATTCTGGTCATTATTGATTTTTTGGATTTTGTTCCACGTTTTCCCTCCCACTCTATCCAGGATCCCCAGATTTAATCCTTTCCTGAGTGATTGGCATTGGTAGCCAGGCACCATCTAGTTCATCTGGTCTCAAGGGCCATCATGTCCTAGGGCTGATTGCTTCCAAATGCCCCTCCCCTTTTTTTGCACTCTTTAAAAATGTTTTTATTAGTCTGTCTTAGGTGTAGATTCCTAGAAGTGGTATTGCTTTTTCTAAGAGTAATTTTGCTAGATATTGCCAATTTCTCCTCCATAGGATCTACACCATTTTGCATTCTGGCAATATGCGAGAGAGCCTATTACCTATGGGCTCACCAGCAGAGATTTTTTTTTTGCCAATTTGATAGGAAGAAATGAGATCTCAGTTTAGTTTTCATTTGCATTTCTTTTATTATGAGTGAGGTTCATCATCTTTTCATATGATTAAGAGGCATTTGCATTTCTTTTTCTATGAACCATCTGTTCTTATCTCTAGCCCATTTTTCTTTAGTGTTGTAGGACTTTTTCTCCTGTATTTTTAGAAACTTTTTATATATTAGAGATACATTCATTGGTGGCATTGCATTTAAAAACTTAGGCAAAATGGCCAATTTTTATAACAAATACACATTACTAAAATTGACTGTAAAGGAAATACCAAGCATGAATAAAACCATACTCATTAAAGAAATTTACTCAATAAGCCAAACGCCTATAACTCTACCTCTACTACACAAAAGTCAAATACCAGGCCTTGATGTTTTTATAAATGAGGTCTGCCAAAATTTAGAGGAACACATAACCTTTATCTTATGAAAACTGTTCTAGAGAATAGAAATAGTAGTAAAATACCCCAGTTAATTTTATGCAGTTAGTAAGAAATGATGGGAAAGTGCCTAAGCATAAAATAAAGTACAGGAAGTTATTTTCTCCCTGTTTTTCAGATGATACATAAATTTCAATCACACCATCTCCTTCAATGTCTAATTATATTATCACCTGAAATTGTAGTGCTAGCAGTGAGGACCCAGAGTTCTCCAGATGCTTCTCCAGCTCCTTTGCTAGCCTCCTTTGGGCAACTGCCTGGTGCTTGGACTGACCAGTGAATGATTGCATAGAAGCCTTTCATTATAAAAACAAATTTCATGATGTCTTCATGACCAGGGTCTCCATATATCTCCTTGCCAGCAGACTACTAGCTTCCGTTTTCTCATTGTTGGTTGCTTCTATCTCGAGCTAACACTATGACTATATTTTTTATTGTGTAATTCTATTTTTTTTCTTTCACAAGTCTCTTGTTTGAGACCCTGGCAGCTGGGATTGTTATGTTTGGTTTTAGTGAATCAATGAAGAGGAAATATATATTTGAGTAGACATAACGAAGTAGTAAATGGAAGCTTTAGAATTGAAAAATAAAATAACTGAAATAAAAAAAACTCAATAAATAGGCTTAACAGTAGAATAGAGAGGACAGAATCAGTGAATTTAAAGATAGAGCAATAGAAATTGTCCAATCTGAACAACAGAGAGGAAATAGATTCAAAATAAACCCAGAAAACAAACAGAACCTTAGAGATAATGTGAGACTAAAATAGAAGCTTTATCATTGTGTGATTGGAATCCCAGAAGGAGAGAAGAAAGAGAGAGGGCCTGAAAAAGTATTGAAAGAAACAATGGCTAAAAATTCCCCAAATTTGACAAAAGGCATAAATCTACAGTTTTAAGAAGCTGAGAGAACCCCAAGCAGAATAAACAGAGGAAACCATGCCAAGACATCATAAGCAAACTTCAGAAAAGTTAAGGCCAGGAAAATATCTTGAAAGCAGCCGGGAGAGAAATGACATATTGCCTATAGGGGAAAAAACAATCCAGGTTGCAGCAGATTTGTCATCAGAAACCATGGAGGCCAGAAGGAAGTGGTACAACATTGTTCAAGGGTTGAAAAAGAAGAACTGTCAACTGTAAATTCTATATTCTGCAAAACTATCCTTTAGGAATAAAAGGGAAATAAAGACATTCTCAGACAAGAGAAAATGAAAACAATTTGTAGCTAGCAGACCTACCTTTAAACACTGACTAAAGAAAGTTCTTGAAACAGAAAGGAAATGAAGGAATCTTAAAGCATTAGGAAGGCAAAAAGGGCAAAAGAAATAGTATATATATATATATAGGTACTTACAACAGGTTTACCTTTTTCTCCTGAGTTTTCTAAATTATGTGTAACATTTGAAGCAAAAAAGTATAACATTTTCTGATGTGGTTCTCAGTGTTTGTAGAGGAAATATTTAAGACAATTATGTTATAAACAGATGAAAGTAAAGGGACTCAAAGGGAGGTAAGATTTCCACACTTCACTTGAATGGGTAAAATTTCAATACCAATGGACTGATGAGTTATGTATGCGTAAATTAATACCTAGAGCAACCACTAATATTTCATTTATACATGCAACAACTTTCACAGACCTCAAGGGCATTATGCTGAGTGAAAAAAAGCCAATCTGGAAAGGTCACATATTGTATGATTCTGTTTATATAATGTTCTTGAATGGCAAATTTATAGGGTGGTTATAGAGTTTATTGGTGGTTGCCAAGAATTAGGAATGGTTGGATGGGTAGATGTGGCTCTAAAGGAGTAGCATGGTAGAAATCTTTGTGGTGATGAAATAGTTCTGCATCTTAATGGTAGTTACATGAATCTAAGCATGTGATAGAATGGCATAGAAATATAAACACAGGTTGAACCAATATCAGTTTCCTGGTTTTAATATTGTACTATAGTTAAGATAAGGAGCTCTGGTAGCATAGTGCCTAAGGCACTTGACTGCTAACCAGAAGGCTGGCGGTTCAAACCCACCAGCCACTCCTCAGAAGGAAGGTTGGGCGGTAGTGATACCGCCTCAGAAACCCAAGGAGGGGTCGCTATGAGTAGGATTCGACTCGACAGCAAATGACAACATAGTTAAGATAAAACCATTGGGAGAAAGTGAGTGAAGGTTATGTTGGGACCTCTCTGTACTACCTTGATGATCTACTGTAAATTGGTAATTATTTCAAAATTAAAAATTAGAAAAGAAGAGACATTCTCACATTTGATTGGTGAGAGTATTTCATTTTTTAATGTACACTTAATAACCACTTTTTCAAAATTGGTATATTGGAGGACATAGCAAATTAAAACAGGATTTTTTTCTCTCCTGAATATAAATTTCACCAATTGACTCACCATGGTTTTTTGAATTGGGAGCTAATAAGGAGCCCTCCTATTTATAGGAGAGGATGATGTGACTGCCCCCATCTCACCTACACCCTAAGCGAGACTGCTCTGTGGGGTCACTTGGAGCAGCTGGTGGGTTTGAACCATCAGCATCCTGGTTAGCAGTCAAATGCTTTAGCCACTGTGCCACCAGAGCTCCCTCCTACTTTTAGGTAGGACCGCTAAACACATTCAAACTCCTTGTTATACCTGCCTTACTCAATGACCTAGTTTTATGAGTTGGTTGGCTGCAGTCAGAGGTACATTGGTGATGTGGAGTGGAATTCTCACTGTCTAAGGATAAGTAGCCTGTATGATTAGCCTCTTTGTAACCCTGACTAACTGAACTTGGATTAACTGCAAGTTTTCTCTTGTGACTATCATTTTCCCCCCTAATTAATCAAATTTTCCGGAAGCTTGAGCCGTACGACTAACTAGACTAGATCTCTCTGCAGAAGTGGGAATAGAAATTACTCTGGGAATCTTGATTGTGTTACTGATTTGCATAGTGCTAATGATTTGTATGTTAATGGGATAGGGAGGCCCCAGGATTGCATGTCAGTATAACCTGTTTCCTGTTTCCAGTTCTGGAGCCATGAAGGGTCAACTCTACCCTCTTTTTTGAGTTTCTCTTTAGTTTCTTTTTGTTTGCACTTAATTTTATGGCCAGAATTTAATTTCAACTCACATTTATTTGGAAGATGACTTTGAGCTCTCTGCTTACTGTACTGCTTTTACATATACCATCTCATTATCTCAAACAGCAATCCTTTATTTTAAGTAATAATTTAGTGTTTCAGTATTCTATCATGTTGGCATTGTGCTTCAATGCCAAATTAAAATTTTGATGAATGCTGTCAAATGCATTCTATATGACACATGGGACACCTACATTAGTTTGATACAATGGGATTGTTAAATATGCCTTTAGAGACTTAATATCATTTCAGTGCATGCAATGAAGAAAATTCAAGAACCAAATGAGTCAAGAGCTCACCTGTTGAAAAAAATATACAAGGTAGAATAAAGCTGACATAGAAAATTTTCGTCCTCCCATTTACTTACTTTATTCTCCCAATGTTCATCTTTGAAGAAGCTTCTTTTTCGAGTATTATAGATGGGGAAGGAAAGGTGAGATAGACAATAGCATATCCTAGAGTATACGTAGCGGTTAAATTCTAATGAAAACACTGCAGCTCATCATGGTAAAGCAAACACACTTGGAAATGTATTATTGTTATTACCATTATGACAGTGTTGAGAGAAGGTCAATTAATCAATCAAGGCTCTAACCCTTTGATAGAAAGATGAGATTTGTAATAAAAGGTTTATTATTGGGTGGCAGATATGGCAGACAGCCCAGATAACAAGCTTGGAATGGTGAACCACACATCCCACTGGTAACATTTGTGGCACTGAAAATGGTACCCATGTGAGCATAGCTACTCAGAAGAGTGGAAGAGGGGAGAAAAGGAAACAGTGCATGTGTGAACAGGATTAGGAAGCAGTGGACCACCAGACTGTGTGCCAGCTTTCAAAAGGCACCCATGATTTGAAATCCAGTTTTGTCTCTTTATAAATGCTAATTATGTAACACACACTGCTTGTACTATAATATATACAGTAGTGATAGTATAACCATAGATGGTTTTATTCAATACATGGACTGTGATATAGTGCCAGACAGCCTCTAAGATGGCCCCCCATTATCATACCCTTGTGTAATTCCCTCCCCTCAAAAGTGAGCGGGACTTTTTGACTTGATTATAATGAACAGAATATGGCTTCCATCTTGAGCACACTCTCTTGGACTACTTGTTCTGTGGGAAGCCACCTGCCACGTCCTAAAGGCAGCCTTGTGGTGAAGCCCACGTTCGTGAACTTGGAAGTAGATCTTCTAAGGCCTGCCGACAGCAATATGAGTGAGCTCAGAAGTGGATCCTCCCCTAGTTGAGACATGTGATAACTGCAGCGCTGGCTGACACTTTGATTGCAATCTCAGGAGAGACTCTGAATCACAAATTATCCAGTTAAACTACTTCTGGCCAGATTCCTGAAACTGTGAGATAATAAATGTTTGTTGTTTCCAGCTTCTAAATTTGGGATAATCTGATATGCAGCAATAGATAACTAATATATATTGTATTATTTAATAGTTGAGTCTTTGATTCCTATGTGGGAAGCTTCAGAAGTAGGATACATCATTAAGAGGGTCTGGTTACCAGCAAGAGTGGAAGAATACCAAAACCATGCCAAACCCACTGCTATCAAGTTGATTCCAACTCATATCGACTCTGTAGGACAGAGTGGAACTGCCCCATAGGATTTCCAAGGCTATAAATCTTTACAGAAGCAGACTACCTCATCTTTCTATCATGGAGCAGCTGGTGGGTCCAAACCTCCGACCTTTTGGTTAGCAGCTGAATGCTTTAACTACTGCCGTGCCAGATCTCCTTGAGTGGAAGAATAGGGCATGTGAGAAGAGACCAACAATTTCCCCTTCTCTTTATTTACAGTCTTCTTTCCAGAAATGATTTGTATTATCTGTGAATACCCTGATGGACAGATTGCTTTGATCTGACTTGGGGAATTATGTGTTTTATGGGAGCTACCAGTAGGACCTCTGATTCTGCAACTGCCCCTGAATGGTTAGGGCACTGTATGGATTTCATGGATACAATTGTCACTGAGTATTATTTTTACCAATGACCACCACATGATCTACAGAGACGGGAATTTGATAGCCAACGGGAGGGAGAAGTTGGCAGATGAATCATTTACAATTACAGTGCTGCCCAGCAACCCTCAAACCTCTCGAATGCCCAGTGTAAGGATCCATTTGCCTCCAGCCTCTTAGGGCCGTGGAGTACCCTGCGCTCCATTGGCATGCTGGAGTAGCTACATTCGTAGCCAATTAGCAGGGTGGCACACACTCAGCCAAGAAGCCCCAGTCTCTATAGACCCAGTATAGAGAGTGAAATTAGCTGAGACAAATACCTGTTAATCCCCGGTTCTTGGCCGGCGTGGAGCGCCTACTGTGCAGTGCTAATAGTTCTGGGAAATCCCAATTCCCAGTGTCAAGAGTTGAACAGACTAAGTCTGTTAAATGAAGAAATTTACAGCGCATTAGCTTTGATCAAGAAACTCTAGGTGCAAGTCTCTTAAACAAATGAAGGCTGCTTGGGAATACAGGTCACTCTTTCTGGGAAGCTGTGTTTGAAGGAGTTTATCTTCATTCTCCTCTTTCCCATGCCAGAGCCAGGAGCAGAAAAGTGGCAGTTTGAGTGGCTGGACCTTGGGGCAGTAGAAAATAGTCTTATTTAGGCCAGGGAGAAAAATGAGTGACTATGCTAGAGTTTTGTCTAAGGGAGCAGGGAGCCTGGATATGGTTTTTGATAATGAGAGATTTGTGACAAAAATCTCAGGAACCCTTTCCCATGGAGGCTCGTTTATATTTATATGTGTAAGCCGCGCCCTCTGCTGGCTGGATCAAGCCATGTCCCTATCCCTCCCCCCCTTCCTGGGAAAAACATGTTGTATTTTCCCACCTAAATTATGTTTTCTGTTGCATCCCATCAGCCTGATGCTGTCTATGCAAAGAATGAGGCAACTGGAATTTTAATCGTGGTTTGTGCCATAATGCCTGTCACTCAGAGTTCTGCGTGGCAGTTCTCAGAGAAAGGTGAAGGATTTGGGAGTTCTTGGGGGACACATGAGAAATGTGCAGATACGGAGTCGCTGGCTGAATTCTCAGACACCTCGCCTCCTTTTCTGTGGCATATCTCTTAATGTAACCTTTGTTCCACTGTAGAATGCAGAAACATCTTTCCGTAGTTTTAGGAAATGCTTTTAATTTAGACAGGCTTTTAATTCCTGGTTACGTGAAATACAAGGGGATTTGGCCATTGCCTTCCATTCTGGAGGAAGACAGTGCAGACAGGATGAAAGAGTGAAGAGGAAAGGGCTGCGCTGATGAGTCCAGTAAAGGGAAGAACAGATGATCTTATGCTCAAGTATCCTGTCGCTTTGAGACTAGGAGGAAAGATGATTTACATTTTGACACATCAGTGAAAGGAAACCAAAAGAAGTTGTACAACTAACATGTTGTTAAGAGCGTCTCAGGCATAAAGCACCGTACAATTTTTTTTCCCCCAAAAAAAGGAAGAAAGAAGTATCCATTCCAGGGAAGGCAGAGGAAAAAATAGAGCCCTGTCTCCTGAGATGAGTTAAACCTGCCATGGGGAGTGGAGGTTTTAGATGGTGCTGTGGAATTTCATTTCTAGAAAGGCATATTCAGAAGGTCGTCCAAGATGTTGGTGAAAACAAGCCTACATTACCCTAAACCCCCTAGACATTCAGGTGCATCATTTAACTCTCTCCCCACACCTCCTCTATAGAGGTTGGCATTGTTTGGTGTAGTTGGCAGGACTAAGACCCATGGCAAATAACACAGGTGCTTGCATAAACTGGAATTAAGTCACAGTTAGCGGAGACGCACAGCTGAGCTGTTTAGGTAACCCTCTCCTTCCTACAGTCGGCTTTAGCTGACGAAAGCATTCCCTAATAACTGTGGTCATTGTATACTCACTCCGTTGATCCCAATTCATAAACATGAAATTGACAGCAAAGAAATTTCTATTGATGTCAGGCTGTGGAAAACCTGCTTTTAGGCCGAGACCACTTGTGGGGGTGTTAAGCCCTTACAACAATGGAGCTTAACTACTCATGTTTACCAAGAACTAGGGATCAGGACTTGTGCTGTTTTTCTACAATAAAATATCATGGCGATTGCATGGGGGACACTCCACAGACATGTATATTCTGCCGTCTGCATGCAATATAACATTGCTGAAACCTTTTAGTTGCTCAAAGCTCTGAGGAATAGAAAACTGAGTATTATGCTTGCCATTATGATTTTAAAGATTGAATTTTGGTAATTTATCCTGTATGTGCAATATATTCAGGTCAGCAATTGTGTGGTAATCCAATCCTTATCATTTGACAGTTGTCCTTTCTATACCAAATATTTAATCAATAGCTCACCATGGTAACGGTACAAAGCATGGGTTTTAGGTCCGACAGGCCTGGATTTGACCTAGTTCTATACTTAATAGCTTTGTGTAAATTATTTCATGTCTCTGAACCTTAGTTTCTTTAATTATAAAATGAGGATAATTATAGTACCTACTCATGGAGTTGTGAGGACTTAGTTAAATTATGCTTAAAAAGTCGAACCCAGTTCTTGGCCCATGTAATGTTGAGAAATGTTAGCTGGTACAGCTGATCCATCAGAGCAGACTCTTGGAATGAAATCAGAAAGCATCATTACTTTTTTTGTCTCCCATTGTCCCT
>NW_006922204.1:1134995-1141778 GCF_000298275.1 Orycteropus afer afer
CTTAGCCACTATGCTACCAGAGCTCCCTCTAAGGTGATAAGATGACTTTAATTTGCAAACCCAGTCTCAATGCAGTTAAAATCGTCCAGTCCCAGATACGCCAAATTTGATTTAATGTTAAATTTCTCTTTTTTCTCTGCTGCCCAAGGTTTCAGACCCTTGTGGGATTAGAGTATGGGAATGGGTGGGGGGCGCGGGGAAAGGCGCAAGAAGATTTGCCTTTTCTGGCCTAGTTTCAGGGTAGCTTTGTGCCTCTTCTCAGGTCTTTAAAGATCATTCTTTCTCTCGGAACATTTTTGTAGGTTCTGCAAAACCCCTGCTGGATCTTTCTTGATTTGGGCAGTCCTCCTCCTTCAGCCAGCTGTTCCCATTGGCCCTCAGTCTCTGCCCTGGTGATACACCTCACGATGAGTGGAGCCTCCAGGACTAAGAGACTGCCCTCTTGGGCTCAGTCCATGTCTGGCCCCTGAGATTTGTATACATTTGACCTGTCACTGGAAGAGTGTCATTCCTTCCTAGGTGCAGCCTTTTACTCTGATATCTCCAGCTAATTTAGCTTTCTAAAGCCTGAGCCAGTCACCAGTTTACTGGGTGCCACCTGCAGTGAACACGTATTAATCTCTCCAAGTGATAATCGTGGAGCCCGTCTCCCCTGGCTTGGGGATGGGAGGTGGAGTTCCCACCTCATTCCATCCCCTTGGAGGGCACAATGACTCAGACTGTAGCCTTCTCCCCAAAGTAAAAAACTCTTCCTGCTCTTCTTACCAAAACCAAAAGCAGTTGCCATAGAGCTGATTCCAATTCATGACAAGCCCATGTGTGCAGAGTAGAACTGCTCTGTAGAGTTTTCATGGCTCTGACCTCTTGGAAGCAGATCACCTGACCTTCCTTCCTAGGTGCATCCGAGTGGGTTTGTACTACTATCCTTGGTTAGTAGTTAAGTGTTTAACTGTCTGTGCCACCTAGGGACCCCATCGTCCTTACAAATTCTCTCAAATTCTAACATTCTCCTTTTATATCCCAGATATGGATGAAATATCTGGTTCTCATTTCCCTACTATGAAATGCCTTGATGGCGGTCTGTTTTGTAACTCACTTTGGTATCTGATGTCCTAGTGCTGTAGTTAAAACTGCCAATTAAACATCATCTGATAGCTGTTGTTATCTATATGAAAGATGCTTGATTTGATTTATACTTTTCTCTCATCTAGACCTCATTGTGACCAAGTGGCATATGTTTAAAGGTAAGAACATAGCTTTTTTTCCTGAGAAGCTTATTTATTTAATTAACTTTCCCAAATGCTGTTGGTTGACCAGTTATTTTAATATTAACCACAGGAAAAAAATGATGCTTAAGGAAAAGGAATTGATTTGCTATATTTTCAAGAAGTATTATAACATTTGAGTGTCTAAGAAATATGGAAATACTCAAAAGATTAGATCTCAAAGGCTATTGATTGCAGTGTTGTGTATAATAATGGAAAATGAAAATAGTATAAATGTCTAAATTTAGGAGAGGGCAGTGTTTCATTCTGCTGTACATAGGGTCGCTATGAGTCAGAGCTGACTTGACAGCACTTAACAACAACAACAAATTAGGTTAGGCTGTTGGCTCAACTGAACAATGGAATGTTATGCTGTTACTAAAATGATTGTAGAAGAATATTTAATGACCTAGAGAGGTGGTCATTGTTCATAACACGTTGTAAATAATAAACGAAAAATAAAAATGTATGTGAAATATTACCTTGTTTTGGTAAAAAGTGCATATCTACAAATAGAAAAAAAGACCATAAAGATATCTGCCAAAATATAAATGGTGCTGTTATGTAAACTTTTCTGTGTATATATTATGCTTCAATGAAAAGTTCTTAAAATGTACATGAAACTCATACCTCAGTAATGAGATTGTCGGCCATTTTTATTTCTTCTTTCTGCCTATCGATATTTCCTAAATTCATAAAATAAGAACATGTTTTTCAGAATATTTAGAAGAGAAATGTTACTTGACCATAATACTTGGGTGTTCAGGCAGGTGGGGCATGGTGAACCAAGAAATGTCACCACAAAGGCTCTGGTCTTACTGTGGGCCCCTCTGGAACTTTCTTTGATCCTCAAGGGGCAGGCTCAGGTCCCTTACAACCACCACCCTAGGGTAGAGCCTTCTCAGTGCTAGCGCCTGGCCCTCAATTGGGAAGCTTACTGTTGGCTTTCTGGAACTGTGTAGAAAACAGAAGCTGCTCTGATCATGTGCTTCCTGAGTCAATTCCTGATCACTGATTTTTAGCACAAATAAAGGAAAAGCTGAAGTGAAGCCAACAGCTCAGCCAATTACCTTACCATTTGCCCATCTCTAGCTCCTGGAGGCCCCAAATAGCCTGATTCTTCTCTGACTGCCCCTAATATCTCAAGGAGATGGGAAGGACAAGAGTAGGAGAAGTTTGGTGGGAGAGGGAACCTGGCATACTTGGGACCTTGTGCACTTCTTAAGCCATGTTGCCCGTTCCCCGAAATCATGATTCACAACTCCTAACGAGGGGAAGCCTCGAGAGTAGTGAGGAGGGGTGCTTTAGTCATGTTAGGAGCTAGGGAGTTAAAAAACAGGGAGCCTTTGAGACATTTTAAGTTGGGAAGTAGCATAGTTATGTTTGGTTTTCAGATGTCATTCTGAGTTTAAGAGGAAGCAGTAAAGGCATGAAGACCTGTTAGGAAGTTTTGGCAAGCCCAGGCCTGGTTTAGAGTGGTGGGAGTAGAGACGCAGAGCAAGGGGCAGAGTTAAGTACTACTTAGAAGATGGTACTGACAAGACTTGGTGACTCGCTGTGGGGCCTGAAAGAGGATAATAGCTATAGGAAGACTTTCCAGTGAATTATGTGGAACAGGAAACACGTTATCTGAGGTAAATGCAAATCGTGGTGTGAGTTTCATTCAATCCTTGGAAATATGGCATGACTGCCATGTAGCAGGCATTGGGTAAATTTTTGTTGACTCTGAATGAATCTTAGTGTACTAAAGGAATGTAGCAAAGCTGTTCGTATATATGTATTGCACAGAATAATTGTAACTTAGCTGTAAACTCCAAAGGGCTATTTTTAAAAAACCCATCTCCTTTTCAGCAGGATGGGTTTGTTGTGCTGCCTTAGCTGGTCAGCATAGGAGAGTCCCTAGGAGTTGGGGTAGTGATCCCAGTGGGTGGATGACAGGGAAACACAGTAAAAAGAGCCTGTCGAAGTGACCACTTTCTTGGCTCACATTTTGTTTTATTCCTTTGCAGCCACTTTCTGCCACCAGTATTGCTGTAAAAATGTAATAATTTTGCTAAAAGTGGCTTTGTGTGTGTGGGCAGTGGAATAGAGAAATAGAAGAAATTTCTAGGGTGTCATTCCAACCATGTAAATGAATACTTGCCCATGTACCTGGAATTTAAAAGAGCTTCTCCAGTCATTTCTGCTGAGCTTCGTGGGAAATGGGATTTGCAAGATGAATGAGTGGGTGGTTTAGGTAGGTCCAAATGCCATAGCTCCAAGTGGGAATTTGAGGCCAAATTTTTCTGTTTTGGTAGTCTATATTTTTTAGGCTAACCAGGTAACTATCAAATCAACAGGAGTGATGACCTTAGTGTTTACATAGTTTGTGTGTGCTAGCCTGAAGGAACACAAATACTTTTAACCAAGTGATGGTGGATTAGTTTACAGCAGCTAGAGAACAGTAATGAGTTCAGTGTTTGGAGGACTACTGACTTTCTAGCTACAAACACATGTGGGGTTCAATTAAAACATTAATCTGGCAGCAAGCTCTCCTGTTGAATATAGGAGGAAACAAATTGACAAGGTGACTACTTTTTGAACAAAGCAACTAGCCCACGATGATATTATTTTGATGTATCTGGAATTATCATAATAGCAAAGTCCAACAATAACTAGAAAAATGAATGGCAGTGAGAATCCAACAGAGACCGTTTCTCTAAGAATAGGAGTCAGAATATGCACCATTGTATTCATGGTATCATTAAAATATGAATAAACAGCAGCAACTTTTTATTATACAGTGAAAGAACCTCCTACAGGGCACAGAAAATTGAAAGGTATGTGTTTAATAAATTAAAACCAACAAGAAATGGCTATTTACCAGGATTCATGGAGGACTCAGTGAATAATAGGGGTTTATCCAGGGACATTAATGAAACTGATTTATTGTTAGGTGGAACTTAAAGGTTTAAAAATTTTTAATTATATGGCAAAAGTTGAGAGAGGAGGAAAGGAAATAATAAGAGAATAGTAGAGTCTAGCTGGTGCTAAATTATGAAGGGCTACATTTTAGTAAGTGAAAGTATTTGAATTTTATCTTAAGGGAATCTGTCCTAGGTTTTTAAGCAGGAGACAAAACCAGCTAGTATATCAGTTTGCTTTAGCTGCATATCAAACTACCCCCAAATTTAGTGGTTTAAGATAAATAGCCTTTTATTACTTATAATGATCCTGTGGGTAGACTGGGCTGTTCTTTTGGTGTAGGCCAGCTGTACTGGGGCAGGATGGTCTAGGGTGGCCTCATTTATCAGGGACCTCAGGTTGATGGCTGGGATCTTTCTCTACATGGTCTCTCCCAGGCTAGGTCTTATGATGGATGAAGGGTTCCCAGCAGTAAGAGGGCAAGCCTCTGTTTGTGACCTGTTTGCTAATGTCACACTGGCCGAAGCAAGTCACATGCCCAAGGTCAGATTCAAGGGATGGAGAAATAAGACTACCAGATGATGGGAGAAGCTGTGAAACGTTGTGATCATTTATTGCCAATCTACCACAATTAGATTAGCATTATGGAGAATGAACTGGAACATAGTAAACTCTCAGGAGAAAGAGATAGACAGCAGTGGCAATAATCTGAGAGAGAGGGAATAATGGGTAGTGGCAATAGAGATGGACAGAGACTGAGAAATCAAGAAATATTTAGGAGAAAGATTGAATAGACTTTGGCCATTAAGGATGTAGTGTGTATATGGGAAATGATTGGAATCAAGGATGCCATTCATATTTTTGGTTTGGGCTTCTGAGTAGAGTTAGATACATAATTGTTTTTCTGTGGGGGTTATTTAAGGAGCCCTGGTGGTGCAATGGTTAAGTGCTCAGCTGTTAATGGAAAGTAGAGGTTTGGACCCAACCAGCTGTTCTGTGGAAGAAAGACTGCTCCCAAGAAGATTACAGACTAGAAAATTCTATGGGGCAGTTCTACTTGGTCACATGGGGTTGTTACGAGTCAAAATTGAAAACAGGGGTTATTTATTGATCCATTTATATATCTGTAGCTGAATTCACTCACTCTCACTCACTCACTGCCTATGAGTTGGATCCAACTCATAGCGACCTCTCTTTGGGTTTCAGAGACGGTATCACTATGGAAGTAGATCACCAAATCTTTCTTCCGAGATAGCTGAATTAGACTAGCCTAAAAGGTTTAACCTCTACTTGATCCTATAAGTAAATATAAGAGTGAGTACTAGAAGTACAATTCTTACTAGGTAGAGAAGATGCAGACAGATGATTTTTCTAGTAATTCATAAATGTTCTGTGGACATTGGTTGTACATCTGCAGTGAATTGAAGGCTGTTATGTAGACAGCTGGTTCAGTTAGTCATATATTTATGGACTACCTTCTATATCCAAGGGACTGGGCTAAATTCTTAGGGTTATGTGAAGATACATAAGCTCTTGACTTGATTCCACTTGTGTTGAGGAATGGGTCATGTTTATAGTACTCAGAAAAAGATTTTTCCCAATTCAGGACTGCAGGGAAGTATGGACTCAGTGAGGTTGGGGGTAGAGTCTTTAGAAGTCCTGAGGAAGAAGCACAATTCAGAATTCAAACAGTTTGGATAGGAACCAAATGGGTAGAATGTATACCCCAGAAGATGAGTCAATTTTAAGTCAATTTTTTAGAAAAAGTTGATGTATTTTGGCTGAATTACTTTTACAACTAGTTCTGAAAAAACAGATTTGAATAGGTTTCTTTCTATTTAATGTGAATTAATGGATTTTAAGCCAGTTGCAGTATATGTAGGATGATTTATTGCTAGCTCTCCTGCTTTTACCAAAACTCCTGTATAAAGGCTTACTTAATAGGCTTAAAATGTTTTTTCCTTATAATACTTGTTTGCTATGATGAAAATGTAGCCCCTATCCCCCACCTCTTTTTTTTTTTTTTTTTTTGCAAATTACACAAAATGATGTAGAGGACTGAAGCAATTATCTGAGTAATTAGGCTTTCCACAATTTAGGTAAAAATACGTAGATAAAATTTTTTGTAAAATATCCAGATAGCTGAGGCATATATTTTTCTTATTTACTTCTTCTGGATAGCTGTCATAGGGTTTGCATTGGGTCAGAGATTCCAACATGGCCTTGGTTTCCTCTGATTTTCCTTTGTGTTAACGTAGACATTTTCTGTATACTTTCAAATTTGCATCTGATAATTAGGATACCCTTGTTTCATTTCCTGATGGAAAAAAAAAAGTCTCTTTAATATTTAGACTATTCCTTCAGCTGCTAATGGTGGTGATAAATCATCAAATAATGCTTGCTAATGTTTTGCATACATATCCTCCATTCATTTCTCACAACAACCTTATAATGTATGCACTGTTTTATCCTCTTTTTACAGAAAATGAAACTGAAGAATAGAGTGATTAAGACATCTGCCCAAGGGCACATAACAGATAAGTGGCAAAACCAAGACTGGAGCCTTTGGAAGATTAGATTATTGTTCAGAAATTCTTGTGGAGCTCTGGTGGCG
>NW_006922204.1:1142048-1148903 GCF_000298275.1 Orycteropus afer afer
GGACTCACTTTGACCAGTGAGATTGGCAGAAATGATGCAAGCAGAGACTGGGAATATATTCATGTGATTGCTTGTCTTTTTGTCCTTCGGCCATCGCCATGAGGATAACATACTCCCATTATTCCAAGGAGAAAGACAGACATGTTGAACAGACCTAGATCTAACCAACAGACAAGGCCAGCTAAGCCCAGCCTAGATCAGCAGAGCCATCCTACCTGACTCACAGATGGGTGAGTAAGAATAAGTGGTTGTTATTTTAAGCCACTAAGTTTGGTGCGGTTTGTTACACAGCAGGAACTAACTGATATGGAGCTTAAGCAGTCTAAATCTAGGAAGCTGTACTGTCAGTCACTGCCAATGCATCCAGTTCAGAATTATTCCTAAATTGACATCTCTAAAACAACTAAATCAAGAGGTGACAGTTATCTCAAGTGATTAACTCTGTGGTAATTTGTGATAGATAACGATTGTAGAAAGAGTCTCCTTAGAAGTGGCATGCCTTCATATCTCTTTTCTTTCACATCTTTTAAAAATTAAATAGTATAGATACTTAGTTTTGTTTAATGTCAAGTTCACACAGCTTATATAGACATTGCTTGGCCCTCAGCTTCCAGATATAATCCACTTATGTGTTAGGGAACATGCCTGCCGCTCTGAAACAGTATCTGAGCTGAATAAGTGAACACATTTTGAATGACATAAATGGTTCTCATCCTCAGGAAAGCAATGACAGGGAAGGAAATGGAAAACTGGATACTTACAATAAAAATAACTAACAATGCGAAGAAGTTTGTTCTGCACCAATGGGCCAGAGATGTAAAATTTAGATAGAGACGTGGACAATAGCTACCTGAGCAATGACAGACTTTGTTTTTCACCTTTTAAGATGTGTTGATCTTCTGCATTTTAAAACAGGGCTGAGAAACATGGAAACCAGGTCAAGGTCTTGGTTTGAGGGTGCCTGTGTTCAATTCCTGAAGCTTCAGGGCATAAAATAGCATAGGAGATTACATAGTTGAGAAACATAGAGTGATTGTCTAGCCTCCTCCTGTGGATCCTACGTTTATTTCATGTGGTGTTTTCTAAAATGCATTCTGAGAATTTGGCATTTCATGGGTATACAGATGTTGCAGATACATAATTACTCAAAAATTTAGTGTTTCTTTAGTGCAGACATTCTCATACATCTTAATGCACTCAGATGCTTTATGAGTCTTCCAGAGAGGGGTGGAGCATGCACCATTTCCCAGGCTATTTGTCCACGAATACATTGTTAACTCCCAGGGCTAAAGTGATGCAGAACATACGTTGAAGAATTGTGCTCTTTTTCTCTAATGAGATTGTGTTACTTCAGGGACCTTAATCTACCATATTCTCATGATGTTCAGTGAATTAAGTAGGGAACAAGCTTTATTGGCTAGATTCCTCTTGATACAGAAGAGGAGCCTGCTTGCTTAAATTTCCATGGCAGTGAGTAAAATGTGGGTTCTGCATGGAAATGCATAGCATCAAATTCTGGCTTTACCACTTACTAGTGGTGTATGATTGGGTGTCTGTGCCTTAGTTTTCTTATCTATAAATATGAATGATAATTAAAGTATGTAATTTTACAGGTTTATTGTGAGGATTTAATGAGGAATTAACTGTAAAGCCCTGAGCATCATGCCTGACACATGGTAAACCAAAAAAAAAAAAAAAAAAGTTGCCAATAATAAAATGACAATGACTCAATTAAAAACTATGTGAAAGATTTGAATAGACATTTCTCCAAAGAAGATATATACAAATGGCCAATAAACACATGAGAAGGTGCACCACATCATTAGTCGTTGGGGAAATGCAAATGAAAACCACATTGAGTTAGCGCTTCACATCTTTTAGGGTGGGAGCTCTGGTGGCCTTGTGCCTAAGGCATTTGACTGCTAACCAGAAGGCTGGCGGTTCAAACCCACCAGCCACTCCTCAAAAGGAAGGTTGGGCAATCTACTTCCGAAGTGATACCGCCTTGGAAACCCAAGGAGGGGTCACTATGAGTCGGATCCAACTTGATAGCAGTGAGTTTGTTTGTTTTGTTATAATAATAATAAAAAAGAAACCCCAGAAATTAACAAGTGTAGGCAAAGATGTGGAAATACTGGAACCCACACCCGTTGCTATGGGAATGTAAAATAATGCAGCTATTTGTGAACAGTTTGGCAGTGTCTCAAAAGGATAAACATATAGTTACTATTTGATTCAGAAATTTCACTCCTCAGTACATAGGCAAGAGAAGAAGAATGAAAACATACCTCTACACAAAAACTTGCACAACTACATGAATGTTCATAGCAGCATTATTCATAATAGCCAAAAAGTAAACACAACCTAAATGTTCATGAATGGTTAAAGAAAGTGTGGTACATCCACACAATGGAATATTATTCAGCATTAAAAAGAAATGAGGTACTGATACATGCTACCACATAGAGGAACCTTGAAAACATTATGCTAAGTGAAAAAAGCCGGTCACAAAAGACCACGTATTGTATGATTCCATTTATAAGAAATATCCAGAATAGGCGAATCTGTAGAGACAGAAAATAGGTTAATGGTTGCCTAGGACTGGTGGGGATTGAGTGGGGAATAAGGAGTGACTGCTAATGGGTACAAGGAGCTATGGTGGCGTCGTGCCTAAGACGTTTGACTGCTAACCAGAAGGTTGGTGGTTCAAACCCACCGGCCACTCTGGAAGGAAGAGTGGGCAATCTACTTCCATAAAAATTTATTGCATTGGAAACCCAAAGGGGGTCAGTATGAGTCAGAATTGACTCAATGGCAATGCATTTTCTTTTCTTTTCTTTTTTTTTTTTTTGCTAATGGGTACAGTGCTTTATTTTTGGGGGAAAAAAAATGTTCTAAAATTGTGATGATGGTTGCTCAATCCTGTGAATATATTAAAAACATTGAATTATACACTTTAAATGGGTGAATTGTATGGCATGTGAACTATATCTCAGTGAAAATGTTAAAATCATCATTATTATTATTAAGCAGAATGGCCAGCACTAAGTTGTGCGACTTCTCCCCAATTTAGAGAAGTGGCTGGCATCAGTTGGGCAATTCCCATGGCTGCTAATTGAGCTGCAGTAGAACTAAGAAGTTCCCAGTGAGGTCAGAAAAATGAGCTGGAGTGGCTGGGACATTTCTTGTCCTTTCAATGATTATGGTGAGCTTTGTACTGGGCCTTTCTGTCTGATTACAGTCTGTTTGATTGCTAAAAGGGATGAGGCAAGATGTGGATGAGGCCAAAGGAATACCCCACCTAGGTGATCATGATGTATCTACTCTTCAGCCAGAGAATTCCTTTTCATCTGCAGATTGGCTTTTGGGGAATTTTCCTCGTAGAGTACACAGCTAGGAAGCAGCTCTCCATTAGTTTGGTTGTGAGGTCTTCTCCCCTCCATGTCTCTGGAAATAAGCTCATCATTTCTTTTTTATGAAAAATGTAAAGTCACTTCCTTTCAACCAGCTAGCCATATACCTAGGCAAAGCACAGTTTTAGATTTCACATTTAGGATTAGAATGGGAACATTTTTTTCCCATTTATGTTTCTTTCTCTCTCCACACACATACACACACGTACACACACAAACTCATATACATTATTCTATACTGAATTATCTGAGGGATGATATAACCCAAAACAAACTCACTGCCATCGAGTCGGATCCGACTCATAGCAACCCCTCCTTGGGTTTCCGAGGCAGTCTCACTATGGAAGTAGATTGCCCCATCTTCCTTCCGATGAGTGGCTGGTGGGTTTGAACCACCAGCCTTCTGGTTAGCAGTCAAATGCCTTAGGCACTACAATATCAGAGCTCCCAGGGATGGTATAGACATCATGATATTTTACCCCTGAATACATCAGCCTGTGGCTCCTAAGAATAAGGACGTTCTCTTACATTACTACAGTATAACAATCATGTCAGGAAATTTAAAATTCATAAAACAGTATTATTTAATACACAGGCCATATTAAAATTTTCCCAGTCGTAGATTGGAAACGTTTGCAGGGCAGAGGTCAACATTTTTTTTTCTCTTTCTTTTTGTTTGCCTTTCTGGAACCTCCACTCTTATTTAGGTGTACTGCCTTTTTGCTTATCATACAGTAATATTATTTTCTATTCAGTTGCCATCACTTCTCTGACCTGTGAGTTCACAGTTTTGTTTATGATTGAATCCTCAGCACAGACTTGGGTAACGGCCACAATCTATCAACAGTGCCACCTAGTGTGCTACTCATAGTACATGCTCAATAAATGCTTGAGGATTTGGACTGAATTGATTATGCCAGTCACGTTCCAGGTTGCAG
This sequence comes from Orycteropus afer afer, assembly GCF_000298275.1. Classification (NCBI taxonomy): domain Eukaryota; kingdom Metazoa; phylum Chordata; class Mammalia; order Tubulidentata; family Orycteropodidae; genus Orycteropus; species Orycteropus afer. The sequence continues at coordinate 1,146,400 of NW_006922204.1, forward strand.
ACATACACATTAGTTCTTCTGAAAGTCTGTTTTTAAAGCCCACTGTGAGTTGTCAGTGACTGCTTTTTTCTCCTTTTGATTTCTTGGCATTGTCGTGGGCCTTTTTTTTTTTTTTTTTTTTTTGCATACTACATCTCCCTACTACACTCTACACTATCTTTAGTGTAATTTTTGACAACTCATGAAGTAGAAAGGGAGTAAGAGTGATGATAGAAGTGGAAGAGAAAGAGATGCAAGTTCCATTCAGAAGAGGTTGATGTTTACAGGCTGATGTGAACTGTCTTGGTGGGAAAACCACAAAGGCACCAATGCTTTTGGAGCAGCAATTCTCCATCTTGTTTCCATGTTCTATTTTTACAGATGTGATGTTATGACACAAGAATGGTTCCTGGATCAGATCAAACGGGAAGCAAAAGATCCCAAAGGCTTTAAACTTTAGTCCTGGGTGGCAGGCAGATTTGTCATGGGTAATTGGTGTGGTTGTCAGCTCATCTATTTTGCTTGTTAGGAAGCCTGCAGGACTGTGACATTTTAAAGGCTTGTCAAGCCTTTACTAGATCCATGAGCCATAGTTTTGTCGTTCCAATTATGTTTTTAAGGACAAAGGTGATGAGGAAGTTCAAAACAAAGAGATACTTTTGTCAGCACACATTTAGGAACACTTAGATAGCTCATGTAACTTACTTTGACAGGGTTCTCAAGAGTAAAATTAAGGAAGGAATGTACACAATTCCAGTAGCTCTGAGGTAGCTTAGTCCAAGTTGGTAGAAACTAGAATCTAGTATTTTCAAGAGCTTGGTTATTAGTTGGAATAGCGTGAGGCCTGTTTTATTTACTTCAATGTTTATATGTAGGTGCAAAGATCATGCTTAACACAGATTCTTCTTCTTCATCAATTGGCTATGAAGTGATAGAGATTCATTTCCTATTTATAACTGCAGAACCTGCAGTAGATAAAGAAACTTGAAAAAAAAATTTTTGATCTACTGCAGGTTCTCCATTTATAAATAGGAAATGGAGCTCTGATGGTGTAGTGCCTAAGGCATTTGACTGCTAACCAGAGGCTGGTGGTTCAAACCCACCAGCCTCTCCTCGGAAGGAAGATTGGGCAATCCACTTCCGTAGTGATGCTACCTCAGAAACCCAAGGAGAGGTCGCTATGAGTCAGATCCGACTTGATGGCACTGAGTTTGGCTTGGTTCTGCAGTGGATGGAATACCAAGTAGATACTAAAAAATGAGAACTGAGAAGACCTTTTAATATACTGTGGAAAAGCCATACTTTTATGAGCATATCCTTAGCCTTTTGAAGTTTTTTTTTTTTTTTAAGAATTAATTGTGGTAAAAGAAATATAACAAAACATTTCCCATTTTAACTGTTTTTAGATGTACACTTCAGTGACATCAATTATATCCATCATTGCATGATAATGGAACCATCACCACTATCCATTTTCAAATGTTTTTTATCACCCTAAACAGAAGCTTAGCGTCCCTTAAGTAATAACTCCCAATATTCCAGCCCATCCCAGTCCTGGTAATCATTAGTAAATTTTGGTCTCTAAGGAGCTCTGGTATCGTTTTGCGTAAGGCATGTGACTGCTAACCAGAAGTCTGGTGGTTCAAACCCACCAGCCACTCCTCAATCTACTTCCTTAGTGATACTGCCTCGGAAACCCGACTTGACGGCACATAACAACAACAATGCTATTCTCCATATTTCATATAAGTGACATCATACAATATTTGTCCTTTTGTGTCTGACTTGTTGCATTCAGCATAATGTCTTCAAGGTTCATCCATGCTGTAGAATGTATCAAGACTTCACTGTTCTTTGTGGCTGAGTAATATTCCCTTGTATATATGTGCACCACATTTGGTTTATCCATTCATCCGTTGATGAACATCAGTGTTGTTTCTCCCTCTTGGCTATTGTGGACAATGTTATGATAAATATTGGTGTACAAGGCTCTATTTGAGTCCCTACTTTCACTTCTTTTGGGTAAATACCTAGGAGGAGAATTTCTTGGTCATATGGTAACTCTATGTTTAACTTTTTGAGAAACTTCCAAGCTACTTTCCACAGTGGCTGTACCATCTTATATCCTAAGAGCGATGGATGAGTTTTCCAATTTCTCCACATCCTTGTTAACACTTGCATCTTTCATTTTTTTTTCTAAAAGTATTGTTAGTAGCTCTGGTAGCGTAGTGCTTAAGGCATTTGACTGCTAACCAGAAGGCTGGTGGTTCAAACCCGCCAGCCACTCCTCGGAAGGAAGATTGGACAATCTACTTCCATAGTGATACCCCCTCGGAAACCCTAGGAGAGTTTGCTATATATACCAAACCCACTGCCATCATATATGGACACATATATATGAACATATATATATGAATATATATGAAAAAAAATTATATATGAACATATGTATATACCATGGGAGCTCTGGTAGCATAGCGGCTAAGACACTTGCCTGCTAACCAGACGGCTGGCGGTTCAAACCC
>NW_006922204.1:1154312-1169770 GCF_000298275.1 Orycteropus afer afer
CAAGTATAGCAAGGATCATGGAGCTTGTGCAGGACCAGGTGGTGTTTCGTTCTGCTGTGCATGGGTTGCTATGAGTCAGAGACGACTCGATGGCACCTAAGAACACCACCACCACCACCACTAATGACACTCATTTGCTGTATCCCACAATGCGCACCCGATATCTTCTCCCTAATAATGCCAATATTATCACCAATAATATAATTACCAAAAATAGTGTAAGATTTTTAAGGAATCCTTGGGTGGTGCAAATGGTTAAGTGCTTGACTACCAGCTAAAAGGTTGGGAGTTGGAACCCATCCAGAGACACCTCAGAAGTAAGGCTTGGTGGTCTGTTTCTAGAAGCTCACAGCCTTGAAACCCCTGGGGAGCAATTCTGCTCTGCACACATGAGGTCCCTGTAAGTTGGACTCAACTTGAGGGCTACTAATAACAACAGCAGCAGTCTTGAATGAGGCAAAAAACACATAATTCAAGTTTTTTTTTAGCTCTTTTTGAACTTTGGTTTTATCTCACGAAGGATGTACAAATGACTGTTTTCAAGTCCATTGGAATAGTTCTTTTCTCTGTGGTTATGCCTTCAACTGGAAATTCAGCTTACTTTTTTTTCTAATCTTACATTTGATTTATAGAGATTGATTTTTTAAAATTCCATTTTGCTTTATAAGTGTGTTAAATATTTACATGGTCGCTAAATCAAATCTACAAAACAGGCCATATTAAAAGAAGGCTAGCTTCAGCAAGCAGCCATCTAAGATGCAGTGATTGCTCTTTCCCTGTCTGGAGGAAAGAAGAAGGAAGAAAATCAAAGACAGAAGGAAACAGTTAGTCCAAAGAGCTAATGAACCATGAAGACCACAGCCTCCACTAGCCTGTGTCCAGAAGAACTGGATGGTGCTCAGCTACCACTACCAACCACCGTAATCGGGACCACAGAAGGTCCTGGACGGAATGGAGTAAAAATGTGGAACGAAATTCAAAATCATAAAAAAAAAAAAAAAGACCAGACTTAACAGCTCTGATAGAAACTGGTGGAAGCCCTGAGACTTTGGCCCTTAGGCACCCTTCCAACCTGGAACTGAACCCCACGCCTCCAGGGATCACTTTGCAGCCAGACAGTAGGCCTACGGAGTGAACAGTAACACTTGTGAAGAATGTACTCTTCAGAAGAATCAGGCTTACGAGGCCAAAAGGACAGCATTTGCCCCAAAAGAAAGCTCAGAAGGCAGGAAGAGGCAGAAAAGAAGGATGAATGGAAACCGGGAACTCAGGGAGGAAGTGTGAAGAGTGCTGTTACATTGTTGTAAGTAATGTCAGGAAACAAAATGTGCATAAATTGTTAAATGAAAAACTAATTTTCTCTAAACGTTCATGCAAACCACAATAGAAAAATAAGTAAATAAAGTTGAACATATGCATACTGCAAAAGCAAAAACCGAACAGATGGCTAGCGTTTATTTCTTGTGCACTCTCTTCTGTGTCTTCCCTATCGTGATAGGCCTACTAGCTTTTGGTTTGTTATATTAGTTTTAATACAAGCAAATATGTTAGTATATATATATATGTGTGTGTAGGTGTGTATTCATATCCCCACTTTTCATAAATAAATGGGAGGATAATGTACTAAACATACTTTACCTTGCTTTTTCACATAATCTGGAGATCACTCCATGTCTTGGTTCTCTAGTGCTGCTATAACAGAAATACCACAAATGTATGGCTTTAAGAAACAGGAATTCACTCTCTCACAGTTTAGGAGGCTAGATGTCCAAATTCAGAATACTGACTCTAGGGGCGAGTGAAGGCCTCTCCTCCTTGGGCTTCAGCTCTGCCTCTTGTTCCAGGCCCACTGGAGCTGGAGGGTCTCCTAACTCAGGCAGCTGCTGGCTGCTGAGGCTGATGAACCAAAGGTTGGCAGGAAAATGGCACAATTCCAAGATTGGTAGGCAGCGTGGGAGGCCACTGATTCAAGTCTGGGAACTGGAGATGAAGCCTGGGCCAAATGCAGGATCCAAATGTGCCAAAAAGCTAGAAACCTTTTCTTCAGAACTTCTCCATATATACTGAAAGCAGGCCACACCCCAAAGGCAGCTCCCTTTCTGCTGATTAACGCACGTCTCCCGGCAGAATCTACCATGGAGGTGATTACAATCTCATCATGGGGAATAACTCCATGAAGCTGCCCTGCCATTCAAAACCACAGCCCAACCAAGTTCCCACACAGTCTTAACTACCATGGTTTATGTTTCTGGTCCCTGATTAGTGGATGTTAGGATGGGTTCTAGACTTCTACTATCACAAATAGTGCTGTAATGAATAGTCTTGTTTATAGGCCTTTTTGTATTTTTGGCAGTGTATCTTGGGATAGTAGACTTGTTGAGTCAAAGATGATATGCATACATAATTCATAATTTTGTTTGCAATAGCCATGTAAGGTAGTAGCATATCCACAGGTTCCAGGGATGAGGATATGGGCATCCTTGGGGGTTCACTATTCTGCTTGCCACACCCAGCAAAATCAAAGCCACTGCCTTCAAGTTGATTCCAACTCATAGCGACCCTGTAGGACAGGGTAGAACTGCCCCATAGGGTTTCCAAGGCTGTAAATCTTAATGGAAGCAACTGCCTCGTCTTTCTCCCACAGAGCAGCTGGTGGGTTTTGGTTAGCAGCCCAGTGCTTTAACCACTAAGCCACCAGAGCTCTTCCTTTCATCTTTAATCTTTCAAAGTCTATTTTTGGTGCCTTGTTTATAGCAGAGTGTTGGAGTTTGCTTTGTTAACCAATCTGAAAATCTTTTATTGTCTAATGGGTAAGTGAAGCTTATTTAAGTTTATTGATCTTACATTTGGCTTCAGTTCTCTCATTGTTTTATATGCACACACACATAGACACACATGTATACTCATGTGTGTGTGTGTTTATCACTGTAATTTATATTATTGACTCTCTCCATCTTTCTTTCTGTTTGGTGTACCTTTTGATATTTAGGAAGATTTGATTTACAGATGGTTATTTTTATCTTAAGAAGCCCTAGTGGCACAAGTGGTTTAGTGCTTGGCTGCTAACTGAAAGGTCAGCGGTTTGAACCCACCAGCTGCTCCGTGGGAGAAAGATGAGGCAGTCTGCTGCTGTAAAGATTACAGCCTTGGAAGCCCTTTGGGGCATTTCTGCTCTGTCCTGTAGGGTCACTATGAGTCAGAATTGACTTGTCAGCAGTGGGTTTATTTTTGTACTAATATCTTCACATAGTATCCCTTTCTCCTCTTTTTGGCTAGTGTCTTTTGATTCCCTGTTGAGAGTAACATTGAACTTACCCAGTAACTGCTTCTTCTACCTCCTCCTCCTTGTCCTCCATAATATTATTTGAAGTAATAGATTCTTACTTCCAGTTCAAAACTATAAAACAATCAATGAGCTTATTCAGCTTTCCGTATATACCATGTATTAGCCCTTGTTGTGGTTACCTGGTGCCGCTCTGACAGGAATATACCACAAATGGGATGGCCTGAACAGACAGGAGTTTATTCTCTCATAGTTTGGAAGCTCTAAGTCCAAGTTCAAAGTGCCAGGCTCTAGGGGCTGGGTGAGAGCCCCTCAGCCTTGGGCTTCAGCTCTGCCTCCAGCTCCCGGCCCACTGTAGCTAGAGGCTTTTCTTCACTCAGACAGCTGCTGGCTGCTGAGGCTGCCAAGCCCAAGGTTGATAAGTAAAAAGGCACAGTCCCGATGTTACCAAACCACATGGCAGACCATTAATTCAAGTCCATTGTAAGTCCCAAGGTCGGCAGAGCATGGCAGGCTGCTGAACAATGACATGGCTACATGTAGGGTCCAAGCATGCTGTAAGCTAGAGACCATTGCCAAGGCTTCTCCTTATATACGGAAAGCAGACCACATCCCTAAGGCAGCTACTCAGCTACTCAGCTGCTCGTGGTAGATCCCACCATGGAGTTGATTGCCAGTCTCATCATGAGGAATTACTACCACCAGCTGCCCAGCTACTCAACCAGGCCCAGCCAAGTTGACACACATACTTAACCACCACAGCCCCATTTTTGATAGTTGTGCTATAGCTAATTGTCAGAAGATAGAGTCATTACCTACTATGCAAGTGTTTCTCAACCAGGTAAGATTTTTGCTGCCTCCTCCCCCACCCCCGCCCCAGGGACATTTGACAATTTCTGTAAACATTGTTTTTGGTTGTCACAATTGAGCAGGGAGGTACTGCTTCTGGCATTTAGTGGGTGGAAGCCAGGGACGATGCCAAACATCCTACAGTGCACAGGACAGACCTCCACAACAATGAACTATGCAACCCAAATGTCAATAGTGCCCAGGTTGAAAAACCCTGTACTATACCACCTTCCATGTACCCATCATTTATTCTTAGTATTATCGGTAATATATTTAATGGTTATCACTAGTCCTTATGTTTATATCTTTCCAGTGTTTTTGGTTGTCTGATAATTGTTCTCTAATAGATTCTTTGGGAAGGACTCATGGGAACAATTCCATGAATTCTGGCATGTTCATAAATAGTTTGTAGTTTTTTTACTTGAGGATCAGTTTGATTGCATGTAAAATTTGTGGTTCACATTTTTCCTTTGATTATCTTAAATATGTTAATCTAATAGGTTCAGGCATAGCAAGGATTGTGAGTATGGTGCAGGAATGGACGTTGGTTCTTTCTGTTGTACATAAGGTCACTATGAATCGGAGCCAACTCGATGGTATCTAATAACAACAACAACAACAACAACAACATCTTTTGGCATAATTGTTGCTGTCAAGAAGCCTGATGACAATGTGATTTTCTTTTCTTTATAAATGGCTTTGTCTTTTTGTGTGAATACTCAAAGGATGGATGGAAGGGTTAATTAACTAAAAAAGTTTTTCTCGACTATATGTCTATTTAACCAGCTATGAAATCTACCCTTTTAATATTCAAGTAGTTTCAAGCAGTCTTGTTTCTGGAAAATATTTGAATTATAGTCATTAGTTTTATTCCACTACTTTAGTTTTCTTCTTTGGGAATTCCTATTTTGACATATTACTCACAACTGGACCAATAAGCAACATCATCATAAATAGAAGACTGCAAAGTTGTCAAAGATTTTCTATTACATGGATCCACAATCAACACCCATGGAAGCCACAGTCAAGAAATCAGATGGGCAAATCTGCTGCACAAGACCTCTTTAAAGTGTTGAAGAGCAAAGATGTCACTTTGTAGACTAACGTGCGCCTGACTCAAGCCATGGTATTTTCAGTCACCTCATATGCATGTCAGAGCTGGACAGTGAATAAGGAAGACCAAAGAAGAATTGATGCATTTGAATTGTGAGGTTGGAGAAGAATACTGAAAAGTCCATGGACTGCCAGAAGAATGAACAAATCTGTCTTGGAGGAAGCACAGCTGGAACTCTCCTTAGAAGACCGAGTGACCAGACTTCATCCCCACCTACTTTGGTCATGTTGTCAGTAGGGACAAATCCCTGGGAAAGGATCTCATGGTTGGTAGAGTAGAGAGGGTCAGTGAAAAAGGGGAAGACCCTCAATGACATGGACTGACTCAGTGGTTGCAGTGGTGAGCTCAAGCACAGCAACAGTTGTGAGGCTGGTATGGGACCAGGCAGTGTTTGGTTCTGTTGTACCATAGGGTCATTATGAGTTGGAACTAACTCAGTGGCACATAACAGCAGCAACATTTTGGCATGGAGTTTACATATACTGTTTCTTTTTGTCTATTTTCTGTATCTATCACTTTGTCTCAAATCCTTTTTGAAAAGCTGTTTTCTTTAATTTTTTTTTTTTGTTGTTGTTGTTCAGACTGGTGTTTCTCTAAAGGCTTTATTTGCTGTATTGATCACTCTTGTGTTTAATTCTAGTTTACGCATCATTTTGTAATTCTGATTTATACTGATTTTTCATAAACTGAAAAACCAAGTCCACTGCCTTTGACTCGATTCCAACTCATAGAGACACTGCAGGACAGAGTAGAACTGCATCATAGGGTTTCCAAGGCGATAAATCTTTATGGAAGCAGACTGCCTTTCTCCCGTGGAGTGGCTGGTGGGTTTGAACCATGGACCTTTTGGTTAGCAGCCAAATGCCTTAACTACTGCACCACCAGAGCTCCCTCAGGCTATAAATCTTTATGGAAGCAGACTGCCTCATCTTTCTCCTGTAAGGCAGTGGTGAGTTTGAACTGCTGATCTTTTGGTTAGCAGTCGAATGCCTTAACCACTGTGCCACCAGAGCTTTTGTTCTTTCATAGTGTGTATTATTTTCTAAAAACTTTTAGTCTGCTTTGAGATATCAGGTTTATATTTCTAATTGGTTTTGTAGGCATGACTTTCTTGTTTGCTTACTTTGTAGGAATATTGCCCTATTTCTTACTTTCTTTTTGTCACAGCAACTTTGTAGAGAGTCCACTTTAAGTGAATTCTCACATAGTTTTAGGTGGTGGGGGTAGATGAGGTACCTTTGCCGAGTTTACTGATTTACAGGTCCCTCTTCTATGCTTTTTCAAAGCAGTAAAGAATATGATTTCACACTTCCGGAAATATCTCTCTTCTGCTCTCCTCTGCTTTGATCTGACCTCATTGTCAAAGGTATCCATATTGTGTTTTGCTCATACTCTCAGAATTTTGTCCTCACCATGGGGCTTTGATTTGGCAGGGAGGTTTGGTTTGCAGGTTTTGAAGTGCACTGGGGCCAGACTGTTCTAGCCCTGTTGTATCTTACTTTGATGAAGGCCTTCACCCACAAATTTAATCAAGCAGAATCCCTCCTCATTTTAATGGCTGTTCCTCGGCTGGCCTATTGTAAGTACTTGTGGATTTTGGGGTTCCTTGTTCTCAGAGACATCAGAAGTCTGGTTGCTTTCTCTCCACATCCTTCCCCAGATGCTAAATCACATGGGTTATGAAATTGTTGGCGTTTTGTCCCCATTTGCTTATGTTTAGGTGCTTGTGGGGATGACTTGACAGCTAGTTTGTTGTTGATGTTGTAGTGCTGTTTGCGGACTTTGGGTTTTGGTATCCTAGTTGCTCTATCCTAGTTTTTAAGGAAAGGATTGAGGAGATTCATAACCATTCATTACTTCCGTCCATGCTCCCATCGTCTTAGTTTGGGTCTTAGTATGTTTCCCTTGGATTCTATGATATCCTCTTCCTGGTTTCCCTGCCTTCAGTGATGTCTCTCCTTCCAATACCTGCCAGAAAGTCTGTCTCAAATGCAAACTGCTCTACTGTTCTCCTTGGTGACCAGAATAAGGCCCAAACTCTACAGCACAGCTTTCTGGGCCTCTCAAATCCATCTGCTCTCTCTGCCTCATCTCTTGCCATTTCCTGTCTCGAACCAGCACTATCCTGGTTAGCATTCTTATTCACATCATGTTTCCTGCTTCCAGTGCTTTGCTTGTGCTGTGCTTTCTGACTACAATACCTTTCCCATTTCTTTGACAATCTCATCCTTTCAGATCGGTTAATGACTTCCTTCCTCCAAGAGGAAACTCCCTGAACGACCCCTCCCCTCAGCCTGAGTTAGTTATATCTCCTTTATATTCCCATAATTCCCTATGTATATGTCTTTCACTGAATTTACCACAGAATAAATAGCTATTTAAGGGTCCCTCATCCCTCATTACGTAGCTTAGTTAATGACTCATCTCAGTCAGCATTTAACTTACTCATACTTGTTTTCTTAGTATTTGTCAAAGAATGTTCCCCACAAATGGTTGTAGAATAGATGAATGAGTGAATACATAAATGAATGATTAACTGGATATTTTGGGTGAAGTGTGAGAGGTACATGTGAAAAAATATGGGTTTCCAACGTGTCTCCAGTCATGGAGGACAGAGGAGTATCTTGTCTGTCTACATGTGAGATTGGCTCTCCTCTGTGAAATGTTGCTTCCCTGTAAGAGATTATGGCCAAGTTCAAACTTGATTCTATTCAAGTTCACAGTCGGGCAAGAGTGAGACCCCATGACCGTGTTCTAGGTTTATAGGAGAGTGTGTACATGTTGCAAAGTTGTCTGTTAGTGAGCAGTACTAAAGCTCTGGTAGTGCAGTGCCTAAGGCATTTGACTGCTAACCAGAAGGCTGGCAGTTCAAACCCACCAGCCACTCCTCAGAAGGAAGACTGGGCAATCTACTTCCATAGATATACCACCTCGGAAACCCAAGAAGGGGTCACTATGATTCAGGATGAATTTGATGGCAGTGAGTTTGGTTTGTTTTTTGGTACCAAGGTAAATGTAACATGTGAAATAGATCAACTCAAAGCATTATGAAAATAAGTGCCCACAGGATGCTTGTATCTGTTTATTATCACAAATGCTGAAGCCAAATTAAACAATGATGTAAAACTGAGCAACAAAACTGAGCAGTTCTTAGACAAATGTCTACCACTTGTTTGAAGAACTGTATGTGGGACATTATACATACATGATGAAGACCAGGAAGGAAGTGAGAGGGAAACACAGCCCCCCCCCACCCAAAATAAACTTTTCTGTCCAAAGAAATCAGAGTAGCCAGCACTTCCTCTGGGATGTGAGAGGCAGACTAATGGTACATGACATGGCCCAGTGATAGCAGTGCCAAAGAAGGTAGAACTTCTTTAAATACAGGCTTCAAGTGAAAATGAGCCTGTTGTAAGTTAAAGTCCTTTTTTTTTAAATCACATTGTGCATGGGTTAGAACCTCTGAAAAGTAATATCAAACAGGAGAAGGAACGTCTGAATGAAATTCCGTAGAATCAGTTGCAGTCAATAAATAGGCAAATTAATATATTGGCCAAGTTCTCAACAAATGGAGCTGTTGTTGTTTTCCCCTAGCAGATATTTAGGTGATAATTTTGAAAATATTGTAAACATAGAAGGAGAACCCTTGAAGGTAAAGACCATACTTCTGTTATCTATTAACAGTTATAAACATATTTCTATACATGCTAACACAGAACATAGAGTAATGGCAATTTATAAACTGGAACCAGGCTATACCTATGAAGTCATTTATGTGGGTGTCCATCCATCCAACAATTATTTACTGATTACTCACTCTGGGGAAAAAATATAACAGATGTGGCAAGCCCTTCAACTTGAGCTTGGGTATAATCTGCATAGCTCTCTGACCCTTTATCTTTGTAACTTTTGCAATGCAAAGCGCAACACAACCACTGCTGTGGAGTCGGATCCGACTCATAGCGACCCCTCCTTGGGTTTCTGAGGCAGTATCACTATGGAAGTAGATTGCCCAACCTTCCTTCCAAGGAATGGTTGGTGGGTTTGAACCACCAGCCTTCTGGTTAGTAGTCAAATGCCTTAGGCGCTATGCTACCAGAGCTCCTGCAGTTGATGCCTTTTAATACTAGCTTCTGTATTCAGGTCTTTAGACTTGGGACCAAAGGGAACTCTAGACAGAAGGACTACCTTAAGGAACACTAGCTCAGCCATGACTGAGCTACAACCTTTCTAGCTTACATTCTCCTATATCTCTGCTTAATAGGCTGGCACACTGTCCAACTCCAGACTATGTGAATGGCAGCCCCGTAATTGTACAGCGCACAGCCTGTACTGCCTAACGTGACATCATCGCGCAGGAAGATGTTCTCACCTCCCTGTCCCCTCCAGAGAATCTACTAGAGTGTTATCTGAAGATAATAAAAATACAAAATATTTCAGACCGATTTCTAGTTTATTAGATTCCAGAAATTCACAATTCTATGAGAGACTTTCAGTATCTAGTTCCACTTTCTGGGGCAAAATTCAGGTACTTTAGTGGTAGTGGAAGAAGCCTTGGTGGCTCAGTGGTTTAGCACTTTGCTACTAACCATAAGGTTGTAGTTAGAACGCACCCATCAGCTCCATGGGAAAAAGACGTGGTGATCTGCTTCCTTAAAGATTTCCTCATAGGAAACCCTGTGGGGCAGTTGTACTCTGTAACACATGGGGTCACTATGTGTCGGTACTGACTCAATGGCACCTAACAACAAAACAATGGTAGTGGACAAAGTGAACAGAATTTCAGATCATATACTGAGAGGGTGTGGAAATTGCCATTTTGATTGATTTGGCTCCATAGCTTTGGCTTTGTCCACTATGATTGTTAGTGTAGACTCAGCTGGGGACAGAAACTTAAAGAGAAAAATGTTGTGTATATATAAAACTAAATATCCAAGTTCTTAGTGGCAGTAAAGAAGTCAGGCTTAAATTTAGCTGTAGTGGTTCTGAAAGTGCTTTAGCCTAGTGGTTGATAATTACGGAACCCGCATATTTGGCTAGGTCCTGCATGCTATTTGCAACAGTAATAAAAATGTCACATAAAAGTCACCTAGTGCATAGAAACTGACCACAGCTGAGCAGAGCTTAATCTTAATGCTCTGCTAGGGTTGTATGGGGTTGTTAGGCATTGGTATATATTTTCCTAGTGATCCAGGCCTTTTAATGTGTGTTAATGAAGCCACTAAGTCTTCATGTTTAAACTCACCTGTTTATAGTATTGTTCCATTTAAGTGTCAGTCTTTGGAACATAGAAACTTCTTTTTTTTTGCTGAATTGTACTGGAGAACTGTTATATGCATATTAAGTAGCAATGAAAAAGTAGATCCTCCAAAAAATTATCCAGGTCATTTGTGACTATTAAAGCAGTGTCTTTGCTTGCCTTCCAGAGATAAAATGAAAATGCTGTGTTGGTAAAATTTCTTGGACCTGATGCATTGTGTCTGATGGCCAGAGCAGTAGCAAATCTGCTGACAGGCTTGGAGAGGGGGAAAAAACAACAACAACAAAAAAAAACCATGTTGTAATGACTGTGTAATGCTGCTTCAGGGAAATGCTATTTTTAAAGAAATGAAACACATTATTTAGGGTTTATGGATCTAATCCAGGCCTTTGAAGTTGGGTAGAAGATCTTAATTGGAAAGAAATGGGAAGATTGAATGCTTTTATGGAGAACCCCACTGGAGGAGGTATGTTTATCACAGATGCAGATGATATATATCATGCACTGGCCTCAGACCTTCTTTGACAAAACCAAAGCCTTTCAAGTTATGGGAGTGCATCCATCCACAAGTTTGTTCAGCATCTAATGAGCATGCATTAATCATGTAAAACTTGGAGGCAGTTCATCAGAGGATAATGAAGATGATTTAAGGCTGGGAAGAGAAAACCTATAAGGAAAGGTTAAAACAATTCACATTATTATCTTGGCAAAAAGGAGATGAGGGGTGAGGATGTTGAGTCAATGCAAGATTATCCTTGGAGGGATGGCATGCTTCCTGAGAAACGAATCCACAGGAGTTCTAACACTTCCCTTTTGTTGGCCTTATTACATAGGCATATTCAAAGGACAAATGTGAGAACACACACAAACAAGAAGAATATGTTCTAAAACCTTATCACCCAGAGGGGCTTCACAAAGCTGAAATGGAGAGGATGAACACAATGTCTGGAGCTAGGGTTTTCTTTGATGCAAAGTAAAACAGCCTGTGTTTTGGAGCATTTCTCATGACTGCAATTAATTAAAGGCTTGTCCATTTATTTATCTAATGTTAATCTTCCTGGCCAGGCTGTAAGCTCCACAAGGGCAGGAATTATTTTGGTCTTTTCACCAATGTGTTTTCAGAGCCTAACACAATGCCTGGCACATAATAGATGCTTAATAAACATTTTGTGCACACATGAGGCATATATCTACATACATTTTTTAAAAAAAACAAAAGGGAGATTACCCTGTATATGCTCTTTTGTAATTCCCTTACTTCCAACAAAATATTGTGGTAATCTTTACATGTCATTAATATTATACACTATCACTTGAATGGCAGCAAGGTGTCCTGCCCCTGTGCATGCTACCTGTGGTGTTTAACCATTCCTCTATCTGGGGACAGTGCCCTTTAGAAGTGAGAATGTCCATACTTCAGCTCTTTTACTTTGGACATGTCATTGGGAAAGACCCATTACTAGGAAAGTACATCATGGTTGGTAGAGGGCCAGTGAAAACAAAGGAAATCCTCAGTGAGATGGAATGACACAATAGCCACAACAATGAACTCAAACATGTCACAGGTCATGAAGATGGTGCAGGACTAGGCGACACTTTGTTCTGTTACACGTAGGGTCACCATGACTCAGAGCCAACTCCAGGGCAACTAACAGCAATGACAACAGGTTATTTCTAGGTTTTCTTATTTCCAACAGTATAGCAGTAACCATGGTTGTAATGAAATGCTTCCCCAGAGGAATTTTATAAAGGAGACTATTACAAGAAATGGCAAGATGTTGTTCACTGAAGGTCTTGAAAACAGGGCAAGTACTGATTAACCTGTTTTTCTGCAGTCATATATGGAAGCAAGGAAAAGGGTTTAATGACCTCAGGATTGAATTGTCTTTGAAACCATATATATATATATATATATATATGGAGCTCTGGTGGTGTAGTACCTAAGGCATTTGACTGCTAACCACAAGGCTGGCGGTTCAAACCTACCAGCCACTCCTCAGAAGGAAGATGGGGCAATCAACTTCCATAGAGATACCACCTCGGAAACCCAAGGAATGGTCACTGAGTTGAAATTGACTCGACGGCAGTGAGTTTGGTTTATACACACACACACACACACACATACATTAAGCTTTTCATACACTCCTATTACTAATTGGAATGGTGAGTTTGTAAAAGTTATTGAGCATGAAAGTAAATTTTCTTGAGATAGGAGAGAAAATAGAGTGTTTTAAAAGAAGAATAGCAGTATCAATTGCCTTTTGTCATTTAAGATTTATCAGCATTAGCATGGCTTGCGAATTGAATCATGATACACTTGAAAATACTATTTCCTCAGACTTAGCTGGGCATATTCCTTTTTACACTGAAAAACTAAGGGCATATTCCTTTTTTACACTGAAAAACTAAAGCCAATTTCAAATTTTTCTTAAAAATGAAGGAAGGGATTTTTAGAAGAGTTGTTCCTCACAAAGTGTTGACCTGTTTCATTTTAAGCAAATGAATGGCTCATAGTACAAATGTCTGTGTAGAGAATTCTACCTTTCCAGTGATTTCATGATCAGAATTGGAGATGTGATCTGGAAAAAAAATTAAAACACATTCAAATATGGCTCTCAGAATCTATATACCAGACGCTGTTTTCTTCAACCCGCATGCTCTTTACATAAGTCAGGTAGTCCTAATTTTTATCTCCATTGTGCTCTTATCTAGTTTTGCTGTGATTTGTTAAGGCCTTACCTACAAAAGCTCTGAACTTGAGCCCTTCCTATTTAAAGATTATGTCTCTATTCTCATCTCTTAACTTTTTTCCATTTTTCTCCCATTAAACTGTAGGTGCCTGGCTGCTGCCTTGGGGTGGTGATCACTCTTCCTCTTCTTTGTCTGCTGAAATGTTTGTTGTTTTGGGTGCTTTACATCTTTCTAGGACTGTTTTTGTCAACCCCTATACTCATTGGTTAAAGAGTTCCACATGTCCCAGGATTCAATATGATCCCATTTGGGACCAGGAGTGGGATGGTATGGGAAGTCTTCCTCTTTCCTTCTATATTGGCAGTGACAGATCTTGCTGCAAGAAATGGTGGCATTCCAAAGTTAGAGATAGGCCGAGTGAGTTGAGTAAGAGTGAGTCAGGTTACATGGGCATCAAAGGTCAGAGCAAGCTACGCAGGAGAGTCTGGTTTTACCCTGTTTACAAGCTAACAAGTTGGTCTGGCACAGTTTCATGGATACTGGCAGAAGACACAAGACTCCTGGGAAAGAGACAGATGACTTTATTGTTCACAACAGTAGCAGTAGCCAGAGTATCAGCATTTTCTTGCACTGGTTTCCTGAGTCCCAATTCTCACTAGGAAATATGAAGAGGATCTGGTAACACCAGCACACACAGTGGATTGTATTATGGAAGAATCCTAGATTAGTAAACCTGAGTCTTTGAAAATGGAAAGTAAGCACAGCTATTTTTTCCTCTAAAGGAAATTTTGTTATTGTTAATTGCCCTCCAGTTGATTCCAACTCTTGGTGACCTTTATTATAAACTAAAAAACAAACCCACTGCCACCGAGTTGGTTCCAACTCATAGCAACCCTATAAGACAGAGCAGAACTGCCTCACAGTGTTTCCAAGGCTGTGAATCTTTATGGAACCAGATTGACACATCTTTTCCCCATGGAGAAGCTGGTGGGTTTGAACTGCCAAACTTTTGGTTAGCAGATGAGCTTTTTAACCACTGTGCCACCAGAATTTTATTATACTTTATTATACTGGAAGTAAATAAACCTGTTGTTTCCTTTGGAGGGAGATTTTATTTCTACCGTCCGTGGATTTTTGCTATGTAAACAGCCTTGAAAAGATATCCAGAACAAAGCAATCAGTGCCTTTGCTCCCAAGATGTGCTAAAAATGCAAGAGAACCCTGGAGGGTTCTCTCCGGACAGTGACTTGCTCTCTCACTTCCTTTGGGTCTCTGTTTATATGTCACCTTGTCAGTGAAGCCTGCCCTGAGCATCATAGATCAAATAGCCACTTATGATTACTTATATCAAATAGTTATTTACCATTACTGGACATAATAAGTTGTGTATACAGTTGACCCTTGAATAATGCAGGGTTAAGGGTTCCACCCCCCCCCAAGTCAGAAATCCATGTATAACTTTTTTTTTTTTTTCCATGTATAACTTTTGGCTCCCAAAAAACTTAACTATTAATAGCCTACTGTTGACTGGAAGCCTTACTGATAACATAAACATTTGATTAACACAATTCTTACTGTACTGTTTTTAGATTTTCACATGAAAATACTTCCACACATACATAACCGATAAGTTTATTAATTGTATGGCATGATGAGTATTTGCAATTCATTAAGTGGAAGTGGATCATCATAAAGGTTTTTGTCCTTGTCTTCGGTTGAGTAGGCTGAAGGGAGGAGGTGGAGGAGTTGGTCCTGCTGTCTCAGGGCTGGCAGAGGTGAAAGAGTGGAGGAGGTAGGAGGCGGAAGAAGGAGAGGCAGGCACACTTGGTGTAACTTTACAGAAACACATTATAATTTCCGTTTGACTTTTTTACCTTTTCATTTCTGTAAAACTTTTTCTATACAGTGCCAATCCTTCTACCCTCATTTGCTTTCATTTCCGTGCCTGTATCATAGAAGGGTCCATGTTGTAAAAGATGTCAAGAGCAGTCTTGAACAGTTGGAATCTGTCTTGGTTCTCTAGTGCTGCTATAACAGAAATACCACAAGTGGACGCTTTAACAAACAGGAATTTGTTCTCTTACAGTTTAGGAGGATAAAAGTCCAAATTCAGAGTGTCGGCTCTAGGGACTTGGTGAAGGCCCATCGACCTTAGGCTTCAGCTCTGCCTCTTGTTCCAGGCTGGCGCTGGAGGTGTCTCCTAACTCAGGCAGCTGCTGGCTGCTGAGGCTGATGAACTGAAGGTAGGCAGGTAAAATGGC
>NW_006922204.1:1170700-1174324 GCF_000298275.1 Orycteropus afer afer
AAGGCACTTGACTGCTAACCAGAAGGCTGGCGGTTCAAACCCACCAGCCACTCCTCAGAAGGAAGATGGGGCAATCTACTTCCGTAGTGATACTGCCCCGGAAACCCAAGGAGGGGTCGCTATGAGTCGGGTCCGACTCGATGGCCCACAACAACAACAACAACAGTGCTGCTCTAACAGAAATACCGCAAATGGGATGGCTTTAACAAACAGGAGTTTATTCTCTTACAGTTTTGGAGGCTAGAAGTCCGAGTTCAAAATGCTGGGCTCTCGGGGCTGGATGAAAACACCTCAACCTTGGCCTCAGCTCTGCCTCTGGTTCATGGCCCACTGAAGCTGGAGACTTTCTTCACTCAGGCAGCTGCTGGCTGCTGAGGCTGACAAACCCAAGGTCAACAAGTAAAAAGGCACAGTCCTGATGTTACCAAACCACATGGCAGGCAATTAATTCAAATCCAGTGGAAGTCCCAGGATCGGCAGAGCATGGCAGGCTACTGAATGAAGACTTGGCTACATGCAGGGTTCAAGTGTGCCAAAAAGCTAGAGACCATTGTCAAGGCTTCTCCTTATACACTGGAAGCAGACCACATCCCTAAAGCAGCTACTCAGCTGCTCCAGTAGATTCCACCATGGAGTTAATTACCAGTCTCATCATGGGGAATACTACATGCAGCTGCCCAGCCACTCAACCAGGCCCAGCCAGGTTGACATACAACCTTAACTAACACAATGGTTTTCACAGCTTTTTCTGTAACAGCAATGGCATATTCGATGGTATAATCCTTCTAGACTTTCATGATGTTCTCTTTATAGGGGTTCTCTTCCATAGCATTCACAATCGTTTCCATAGAGTCCCATATGTAATGAGCCTTAAAGGTCCTTATGACTTCCTGATCTAGAGGCTGAATTAGAGATGTTGTGTTTGAGAGCAAGTAGACCACTTCGATGCCTTCAGTGTTGAACTAATGGGCTTCTGGGTGGCCAGGAGCATTGTCAAAGAACTTTACAAGGCAGTCCCTTACTAGCAAGGTACTTTCTGACTTCAGAACAAAGCACTGATGGAACCAATCCAGAAAAAGCATTCCCGTTGTCCAGGCTTTCTTGTTGTACAACCAAAAGACAGGCAGCTGGTGTTTATCTTTTTCCTTCCAAGGCTCAGGGGTTAGCAGCTTTATAGATAAGGACAGTCCTGATTATAAACCTAGTGTATTTGCACAAAAGAGTAGAGTTAGCCTATCACTTCCTGCCTTAAATCCTGTGCTTGCTTTTCTTCCTTATTAATATATGTCCTTTGTGACATTTTTCCCCCCAGAATAGCACACTTCTGTCTGCATTAAAAATATGTTCAGGCAGATATTCTTTCTCCTCAATGATTTTCTTAATGGCATCTGGGAAGTCATCTGCTTCTTGGTAAGCCGAAGCTACTTTTCCTGTTATCTTGATATTTTTTAAGCCTAACCTCTTTCTAGGAGCTCTGGTAGCATAGTGCCTAAGGCACTTGACTGCTAGCCAGAAGGCTGGCGGTTCAAACCCACCAGCCACTCCTCGGAAGGAAGGTTGGGCAATCCTACTTCCGTAGTGATACTGCCTCGGAAACCCAAGGAGGGGTCGCTATGAGTCGGGGCCGACTCAACGGCAAATAACAACAACAACAACAACAACAACCTCTTTCTAAACTTATCAAACAATCCTTTTCTAGCATTCAGTTATCCAGTTTTTAGATCCTTCACCTTCCTTTTGCTTTAAGTTGTCATATAATGACTTCACTTTTTCTCGAATCATGTTAGAGTCTATAGATATGCCTTTCTTATAACAATCCTGCACCTGCATAAAAACTGCATTTTCAATATGAGATAAAAAGGTATTTCACAAAAAGTGCAAGGTTTGCATGCCTGCTGGAGTACCTGCAGTGATGGCTTCACAAATTTTCATTTCCTTTTTTTAATAATGGTCCTTGTGCTGGATTAGGAGCTCTAATAGTGTAGTGCCTAAGGCACTTGACTGCTAACCGGAAGGCTGGTGGTCCCACCAGCCACACCTTGGAAGGAAGATGGTAGTGATACTGCCTCGGAAAACCAAGGAGGGGTCGCTATGAGTTGGGTCCGACTCAACGGCCCACAACAACAACAACGTGCTGGATTAATTTATCTTGACATAATGGGCAACCACAACTGCACATCTCAATCTGTGGTACCTATCAAGCAATTCAACTTTTTCTTGTAATGTCATGACTTTTTTCTGCTTCTTGGAAGCATGTATAGCATCAGTAGTGGCACTTTGAATGAGTTCCATGGTGTTATTCAAGGATTATGGGATTGCAGGAAACAATGAAAAATATGTGAGAACCACGAGTGATCACTTTTTATGGTGATATGCAATTTACTGGAGAGATGATGAACTGCTCACACAGAGATGATTAGTGTCACATGACATTTTAACTGGGTACTCCCAATACTTGTGCTCTACGCAATAGTAACAGGAAGTTGCTACAAAATTATTACAATAGTACATATATCAACTACAATTAATTTCATCAGTTATGATTTAATACTGCATCTTTATGTTTGTTTACATTTCTCTTTACTGCAAATGGTGCCATGTATGGTCTGTAAGTGTTTGTGGGCATAAATTTGGATATATTTTAACTTTTCATAATAGTGTATATTTTATGGTTTTAAATGATAAACTAGAGTAGTATCTACATACATTTTATGCATTCATGACATACCTAACTTTTTCTTATTTTTTTTGATAATTCTAGGCTATATAGTTCATATGTATGTTTTTTTCAAATTATCACAACTCTCCAAATATTTTTGCAATATATTTATTGAAAAAATTCTGTGTATGAATGGAACTGCACAGTCCAAACCCATGTTGTTCAAGGGTCAACTGTATTTAGTTGTTTGTTTGTTGCCTGTTTCTTGGAATAGCTGTAAATGCTATGATGGCAGGGACTTTCTTTATTTCATGTTTCCCCAGAGCCTAGCACCATGCCTGGTACATGGTAGACATTCAATAAATGTTCAGTCAATGAGTGAGTCAATGCATCTTCAGCAGTCAAGATTATTAAAAAAAGGTCTATTTTCACTTTCACAAATTATATTGTATTAAAAATGCTTTGTCCAACTGCACAATCTGCCTGTCCAGCTCGGGCTGGAAGCATTATTGCAAGCACCCAACTCTGTCTTGACTACTGACTTTATGGTCTTTCCATGGGCCTGGGCTGCTCCTTTCTGCATAATCCATCCTACACTCTTGTCTGACTCTAAATCTTTGCTTCTTACCCTATGATCTTTTATCTGTCACTGCGTTATGTCCCGATATAACACTTTTTAAAAATCAGTCACTGATCATAAAGAAGTGAGAGCCAGGATAAGAACAGATATATATGCACACCCGTGTTCATGGCAGCACTATTTACAATAGCAAAAAGATGGAAACAACCTAGGTGCTCATGAACAGAAGAAGGGATAACCAAACTACGGTACATACACACAATGGAATACTATGCAACACTAAAGAATAACGTAGAATCTGCAAAACACCACATAACGTGGATGAACTTGGAGGACATTATGCTGAGTGAAATAATTCCATCACAGAAGAACAAATATTGTATTA
>NW_006922204.1:1174759-1175524 GCF_000298275.1 Orycteropus afer afer
TATTTTTCACTTGGTACAATGACTTAGTTTTTATTTGGCACAATAACATGAAAGCGTAAAGAAAAATAATATTCATGGGTCAAGTGAACACCTTACCCTGAACTGGGTTTCTCATTACCCCTTAGTTCCATATCCTTTAGGTTCAAACCCACCAGCTGCTCTTTGGAAAGAAGGTAGAGCAATCTACTTGGGTAAAGATTTACCACCTTGGAAACCCAATGGGGGTTGCTATGAGTCAGAATTGACCCGGTGGCAGTGTGTTTGGTTTGGTTTGGTTTTATGGCAATGGTTCTCACACTACAGCCTGCGTCAGAATCACCTGGAGGGCTTCTTAACTTACAGATTGCTGGGCCCCATCCTCAGAGTTTCTGATTCAGCAGGTCTGGGGTAGTGCCCTAAAATTTACATCTCTAACAAGTCCCCAGGTGATGCTGATGCTGCACTGAAGACCACACTTTGAGAGACACTGCCTCAGGGAGCTGTCCTTGGGTGGCACAAGCATTTGCATTTAACTACTAATCAAAATTGTGGCAATTTGAATCCACCCAGTGGAGCTCTGGTAGCGTAGTGCCTAAAGCACTTGACTGCTAAACAGAAGGCTGGCGGTTCAAACCCACCAGCCATTCCTCGGAAGGAAGGTTGGGTAATCTACTTCCTTAGTGATACCCTCTTGGAAACCCAAGGAGGGGTCACTATGAGTCAGGTCTGACTTGACAGCACATAACAACAACAAGAAGTGGTTCCAGGAAAGAAAAGCCTAGCAAT
>NW_006922204.1:1175819-1179924 GCF_000298275.1 Orycteropus afer afer
AGCCACTCCTCGGAAGGAAGGTTGGGCAATCCTACTTCCATAGTGATACTGCCTCGGAAACCCAAGGAGGGGTCGCTATGAGTCGGGGCCGACTTGACGGCACATAATAACAACAACAACAACAACAGGATCACATGCAAACCGTTTTACTCACAATTCATTTCTGAGTGCAAGTAGAATAGGCAAGTTTTTTTTTTTTTTGTAAATAAATATTATATCTGGACCAAGGAGAGGACAAGCAGGACTTCAAAGTAGTTCGTTGCCATTCTACCCCCGCTGAGAATGGGCATTTCCGCTCCAGATATACTGAATCAGAATCTACATTTTAATAAGATCCGGAATAAACTGCTTTGAAGCCCTGGGAAAAGTCGCAGAATCAGAGAGGGGGAAAAATTAATATAGTTATAAAAGAACAAACAGAGGGCCGTGTTCAGCCCCTAAAGTTCATTGCCACAGGTTTAAAGATAACTGAGAAAAGTAAGCTTCCAAGTGTGCATGAAGGAATAATCCTTTGGCTTATAACTTTGTGGATAACCAGTTTTGTAGTCTTGGGTTGCTGAAGGATGAGGTAGGGATGGCAGTGGCTTTGATGAGGGCACGGATCCTGAGGTTTGCCAGGTAACCTGTCTTTTACATGAAACTGAGCACTAAACAACTTATTGAAGGGCGCACATCTCAAACAACCTTGAAAAAATTATTTACCCATTACCATGTGGTACTCGTGCAAATAAGAGGGCTTGGGCAAAGAGGGAACACTTAGCCTTGATTAGATGGGACATATTAGCTTCCTGAAATTTTCTCACCTGTTTAAGCAGCTCTCAATCACAAATCCTGACAGGATAGACACTCATTGTACGGTGGATTAACAGGGCTCTGCTGAACCCAAGGGTGTCATGCTTATCGTAGATCTCAGGGGCAATGAATGGGTCTTTGTATCCCTCCAAAATCCCAATTGCAAAGGCCTTTGCCTCTGTAGTTCTCCAGGGGGGTGATGCTGTAAGACTACTATTCAGAGCCCAGCATCTTTGGCAGTGATTTAACCCCCTCAAAACACAAACCCACTGCCGTTCAGTTGATTCCGACTCATAGCGACCCTGTAGGACAGAATCGAACTGCCCCATAGAATTTACAAGGCTGCAAATCTTTACAGAAGCAGACTGCCTCATCTTTCTCCTGTGGAGCGGCTGGTGGGTTTAAACTACTGACCTTTTGGTTAGCAGCCGATTGTTTTAACCACTGCACAATGAGGGCTCCTGATTTAACCCCCAAAACCAAAAATCAAACCCACTGTCATTGGGTTGATTCTGACTCATAGTGACCCTATGGTACAGAGTAGAACTGCTCCATAGGGTTTCTAAGGCTGTAAATCTGCATGGAAACAGACTGCCTCATCTTTCTCCTGCAGAGCAGCGTTTGTGTTTGAACAACCGACCTTTTGGTTAGCAGTCGAATGCATTCACCACTGCACCACCAAGGCTCCTTGATTTAACCCCAGGGCTGATTAATCCAGGAACGATAGGAAAAAGTAAGATAGGAATGTGATTTGACACAGGGCATGCTGGTAGAATAGGGTGGCAGGAAAAGCCCAGTTTCCCCTGGTTTTTGGTTTGCTGAGGACCAAATCTCTCCTTGGCATGGAGGTGCAAACAGGTTTGCTGTGACAAGCTTTATTTGAAAGAGGTAGAGAGGGAAGGTAATTGACAATCCGATGTCTCCTAGGCATGATAGCAATATTCTTTTTCACTGGAGGAAAAAGAGAGGCCAAACCTCTACCTCATTGGGGTTTCTGTTCTCTACTTAGGAAAATCATATTGACAGCTCTAGGGATTTCTATATGACATCTGTACTGTCACTGTCATTCAGGGAAGCCACTCGCCCCCTGGTTGTCTAGTGAATTCACCCATCTTTGTCTAACCCAAAGGGTTTCTTTACCCCTCTGGAGGCACTGAACATGAGGGTCAGTGCCAGATCACTCAATAAAGTAAGCACAGGCTTACTTGTGCTTCCTTACTGATCTGTAGTGAACAGTTTCACATGTTTTTCACCACAGGTGAAATTTGCTTATTGGGTAATCTGCCCCTGAGGAGGGTGCAGGAGGATGCTGGGTGTCTGGGAGGAGGCCACTTACCTTTGACCTGAGTATCTGCATCTCTCTTCATGTCAAAGGCTCCTCTGGTCCAGTGTAGTCCCTTCCAGTCACCTTTTACATTTAACTATTAACAATGCTAAAGGAACTCTGGTGGTGCAGTGGTTAAGACATTTGGCTGCTAGCCAAAAGGTCGAGGGTTCGAATCCACTAGCTGTTCCATGGCAGAGACATGAGGCAGTCTGCTTCCATAAAGAGTTGCAGCCTTGGAGACCCTATGAGGGAGTTCTACTGTTTCACTATGAGTCAGAATTGACTCGATGGCAGTGGGTTTGGTTAGCAATGCTAAAGGGATGGTGTCATGGATTGAATTATATCCCTAAAGAAGAAATGTGGAAGTCCTAACCCCCCAATACTTGTGAAGGTTCCTTGTTTGGAAATAAAACCCACTTCCACTGAGTTGATTCCAACTCAGCGACCCTGTAGGGCAGAGCAGAACTGCTCCATAGGGTTTGCAAGGCTCTAAATCTTTACAGACGCTGACTGCCTCATTTTTCCCCTGTGGAGTGGCTAGTGGGTTTGAATTGTCTACCTTTTGGTTAGCAGCCAACTGGTTTAACCTCAGCACCACCAAAGCTCCTTGTTTGGAAATAGAGCCTTTGAAGGTGTTTTCAGATAAATTAACCTGAGGTCATACTGGAGTAGGGTGTGCCCTAATCCTGTCTGAGTGGTCTCCTTGTAAAAAGAGAAGAGACACAGATATACAGACACCGAGGAAGACTGCCCTGTGAAGATGGAGAGAGATTGGAGTGATGCATCTACAAGCCAAGGAACACCCAAGATTGCCAGGAACCACCAGAAGCTAGGAAGAGATGAGGATCTTCCCCTAGAGCCCTAATGGCCCTGTTGACACCGTAAAGGTATATATATACATATTTTAAGCTACCCAATTTGTGGTACGTTTTTACAGCAGCCCTAGGAAACTAACGCAGCTGGACTTAACAGTGCCTGCACCAATGGTTCTCAAAGTGTGGTCCCACAATCAGTGGCATCAGCATCAGCATTCCCTGGGAGCTTGCTAGAGGGGCCGGTTCATAAGCCCCAGCCCAGACCTACTAGATCAGACACTCTGGAGGTGGGGCCTAGCAATCTGTGCTTTCACCAGTCCTCTAGGTGATTCTGAGGCATGCCCCAAAGTGAGAAGCACAGGCCAAGTGAACTTTATCTCCTGCGGGTATTCTGTAGCAGCAGACAACGGTAGTTCGGAGGCATCTGGGATGAGCTGTTTCTTGGCAGTCATCCTTTCCACTCTGTTTGCATTTTAAATAATGCTCATTTCTTCCCTGGCATTTCTGCTTAATGATAAAGTGCCACTCTGACTGTTTAAAAGGTAAGTGAAACGGTTTCTTGGTATGCCTAGATGTAAAGGCATATAAATAAAGGGTGACAAGCTCTTTAGTACCCATTTTTTAGCTGCTATGATTGTGTGGCTGGAGCATTCACTCTGATTAACTCTCTCCCCCACTCCAAATCAGAACATTTCCTGTCTATTATTATCTACCCTTTAAATTGGTGTGGAATCCCAGCCTCTGCTTTGCAGAATGTTTTGTGACTGCTTTGTGGAGGCAGGGCCCCGTTTCTGATGCATCCTTTGCATCTGGATTGACTAAATGACTATATGGAAGGAGTGCAGGACTGTTAGTGTCTGAGGTTCACCAAGCCCTGTGGAAAGATGTTTTTTCAAAGGTCGAACGGACGCTTACTTTGTGAACATCAATACATGCCTATGAAATTCTGGCCTTGGCTACAGAGGAAGCCATCTTGACATTTAGGATATTAAATATTAAAGATACAGATAACTTTTTTTTTCCCTTAAGGGAGTCTAACAGATCATGTAATTAATGGCTACATTAAAGTAAAATTTTGGTGGGTGCGGAAATGAGTGGGACTACTAGGAGCTCTGGTAGCATAGTGGCTAAAACACTTGACTGCTAACCAGAAGGCTGGCAGTTCAAACCC
>NW_006922204.1:1180429-1188518 GCF_000298275.1 Orycteropus afer afer
GGAGCTCTGGTAGCATAGTGCCTAAGGCACTTGACTGCTAACCAGAAGGCTGGTGGTTCAAACTCACCAGCCACTCCTTGGAAGGAAGGTTGGACAATCTACTTCCATAGTGATACCACCTCGAAAACCCAAGGAGGGGTCGCTATGAGTCAGGGCCTACTTGACCATACATAACAACAATAACAACAACATATATATGTACACACATGCATAATTACTCATACACATGCACACATGTATACATATACATATATATATATATACATACAACTCACATATATACGCATGCATATATATACATATAAAACACAAACACATATATGTGGCTGAATAATAGGCTAGTCCATGAATAGAGAATGATCAGATTGGGGTATACATCAAACTAT
The DNA here is from genome assembly GCF_000298275.1 of Orycteropus afer afer. NCBI lineage: Eukaryota > Metazoa > Chordata > Mammalia > Tubulidentata > Orycteropodidae > Orycteropus > Orycteropus afer. Next base: position 1,180,816 of record NW_006922204.1, read on the forward strand.
TCCTTTCTTTCTTCTGCATGAACTTTACTCATTGCCACATTTATGTTAAGGCAATCATCTCCATTAAAGCACTAATACTGGGATTGGTGACGCTCTACCATCCGAGCTCCATGGTGATTTGGGGTAGGGTGGAGTCATTCAGAACATCAGGCTGTGGGAGCACAGAGGTTGTAGGAAAGCATGTAGAATAGGAGTGGGTTGTAGAAGCAGGTTCAAGTCATCACTTCCTCCTTCATAGTGTGTTTGGGGCTGTCACAGGGTAAAGGGGAGGACACCTTCTCCTGGGCTTGCTCTGGGTGGCATATGTTGATATGTTGACCCTTAGTAAGGCCTTTTCTCTCTATGTCTCTTAGAATCTCATCCCTCAGCAGGTGAGTGCATATGGAGGGCCTCATGGACCTCCACCACCTGGGCTCTGCAGATCTCATCAGCCTCTCTGACTTCCTTTGCTCACCATACTCCACTGTCATGGGTCTTACTTAAGATGGAGTCCCTGGGTGGTGCAGACAGTTAACACAGGCAGCTGCTAACTGAAATGCTGGAGGTTTGAGTGTACCCAGAGGCACCTTGGAAGACAGTCCTGGTGATCTACTTCTGAAAAATCAGCCATTGAAAACCCTATGGAGGGCCTCATAAAAATTAAAAACTTTGGCTTTACCAAAAATATGGAAAGGCAAGGTATTGCCTGGGAAAATATATCTTCAGAAACCATATATCCAGTAACAATCTAATAACCAAAAAATATGTAAAACGCTGACAACTTAACAACAAAAAGACAAATAACCCAATTATAAAATGGGCAAAGGACTTGAATAGACATTTCACCGAAGAAGACATTCAAATGGTCGCCAGACACATGAAAAGATACTCAGTATCATTATCCATCAGAGAGATGCAAATCAGAACACAATGATATACCATTTCACTCCCTCTAGGATGGCTAAGATAAAAAACCAATAAATAATAAAATACAAAATAACGAATGTTGGCAAGGATGTGTGGAAATGGGAACCCTTATCTATTACTGATGGGAATGCAGAGTAATACAGCCACTGTGAAAAGCATGTGGCAGTTCAAAAACTAAAAATAGAACTACCATATGGCTTAGCAATTCCACTTCTAGGTTTATACCCCAAAGATTTGAAAACAGAGACTCAAACAGAGACTCGTGCACCGTTGTGCATTGCAGCACTATTCACAATAGCCAAAAGGTGGAAACAACCTAAATGCCCATCAACAGATGAATGGATAAACAAAATAATATATACATACAGTTTAATACTACTCAGCAAGTAGGAGAAGTGAGGTACATGCTAAAGTATGGATGGAGCTTGAAGATACTATGTCAGATGAAATAAGTCAATCACAAAAGGACAAATAATGTATGACCTCACTTACATAAAAAGGAAAGAAAAAGCAAATGTATAGAGATCAGTGTTTATTTTGATTACCAGGGGTGGGAGGAAGGAGGAAACAGAGGGATAACTGTGATGGAAAAATCACTTTGATTGAGGGTAGGGTTGCACAGCTCATTATTGCAATAGCTGTTAATAAGTTCTACACCTGTAAAAAGTTGAATTGGCAAAAGTTGTGTGATAGATATACTTAAACAATGATTTTTTAAAAAAAAGTAGCTGCTGAAGTTGCTTATGTACAACCAAACACCTTATGGGATTTGGTTCCTTGGTTTGCAGGTTTAGGGTCATCGTTCATGGGACATCCCAGTTAATTGGCCTAATAACATGTGTAGTGCTTCTGTTCTACCTTCTAGTTCATTTTTTAGTGCCTGGAGTCTTAAAAGCTTGCAAGTGGCCATCCAAAGCACAACAATTAGTTTCTTCACCTGGAGCAACAGAAGAAAGAGAGTCAGGAATAGGAGGAGGATATGGAATGTGTGGCTAATTCCCTCCATGAACAACTACTTCCTTTCCCATGAGACCGGAAGGACTGGATGGTGCCTGACTACCATTACTGAACATTTTGATGAAAGAGTTCATAGAAGAATCCCGATCAAAACAGGGAAAATGCGGACCAGAATGTCAAATTCTCATGGATTCCAGACTTTCTGGAGCCATGGAGGGTGGATGAACCCCTAAAACTATTGCCCTGGAATAATCTTTAAACCTCAAACAAAAAAATACTTCCTAAAGTCTTCTTGAAACCAAACAATAGTGTAGCTTCAGGACTTTGAGCTTGTTCTTTCCATTTCAGTCATGATTGATGAAGCAAAACCAGGATGGACCAGAATTTGTAAAATGTGGATGCCTGGAACAATAACTGGAATGGGGAAAATTACAGGTTGATACCCTGCTAGAAATGTAATATCTCTCTTAGAAAACAAGGGCAGCTTGTACATTGCATAGCAACCAAACTCTTGCATAGCAGAGTCAGAAACAGAGGTGCCTGCTCAAAGATGGTGGCCAACCACAGCACTTTGAATGTGTGTCACTCTCCACAGTCATGGAAGTAATCCAATATCCTGCATTAGGTTCCTGAGAGGGCTCACTACGCCTCTTCTGAGTCTACTATTCCAGGGCCCCGACCTGTAATTTTTCCTGTTCCAGTTATCATTCCAGGCACCCACATTCTACAAATTCTGGTCTGTCCTGATTTTGCTTCATCAGCCATGATTGAACTTGTTTGAACTGGTTCAAAGCCCTGCTTAGCTTAACCAGTAAAGAATGTCTATCTTGACCATTGTGCTCTTTCAAGATCTATCGATATGGGATCAAACTGATGAAAGCAATTTGAAAGATTAGAGATAGGAAAATTAAGAGGCAGTGTATTTATGTTAATGGTGAGGAACAACTCATAAAAAGAGAGTGAGAATGGTTGTCCAACTCAAGGAATGTAATCAGTGTCACTGAATTGTACATGTGGAAACTATTGAATCGGTGTATGTTTTGCTGCATATATTCTCAGGAACAACAACAAAATAAATTACAAAAAACCCAAACCCTATGGAGCACAATTTTACTCTGACACATGGGTTTTGCCATGGGTCAGAATTGACTCAGTGGCAACTGTTTGGGTTTATTTCAAGATGCTACATTTTTTCCCTAACCTCAGTGCCTTTGCACATGCTATTGCCTCTGACTATAATATGCTTCCGACACTCTTGGCCTAGTTATGTCTCACTTACCCTTCAGATGTTAGCTCAAATATCATTTCCTTTTCTAGCCTCACCCAGTATCTCCTCTTGTTCTATCTTCAGTACATGTCTTATAATGCTTTGTGCTTTTACATTTTTTTAACCCTTATATCCCCAGACCTTAATATAGTGCTTAGCACATGAAATGTATTAATATTTGCTGTTGAATAAGCAAATGAGTGTTGGTGAGGAGAGGATAAGGAAATTTATATTGGATCCCTTTTTTGTCCTCTGCTCTATCCTGGTTCAAATCCACTCCTAGACCCTTTGATAGCTGTTTAAGGAGAGGAAATTGCTACAGTTGAAAAGGAAAAAAAGAAAAGTATTTTCATACTTCATATGAATTTCTTTACTTTCCTTCAGATTCTGTGACATGACAGGCATCTCTTATCTTATCAGCCCTGGGGGCTCAATTGTTAGCTTATGGCTCTATGAAATGTATCTTCCCCATAAGCTCAGGTATAAAATGGGTACTTTATAAATCTTAGAAATAAACACACATTTTACCTTTTCTATCTTAGTAGGTGGGAGCACCACAAATTTCTGAGGATTTGAACATTTCTTTCACAACACTGTGCAGGAAGTGGCTTATCATTTAACTTTGAGTTGATGTTCCTGGTAATAACATTCACATACCTAGGACAGATGGAGTTGTTTAGCTGTCACCCCCAAACTTAATCGTACCATTGATCTGACATCAGAAAGTACTTATTCAATTGATGTCACGTCAAATGGGTGGTGTAAATAGCAGGGCTTCAAACTGGTTCATTCTGATCAGACCCCAGGTGATTCTTATGTATGTATACTTACATGTGTACATGCTTATGAGTACAGAATCACTTTGAGATCTTGTTAAAATGTAGATTCTGATTCAGTATATCTGAGGTGGAAGTGCAAATTCTCAGCAGGGGGTTAAACTGTAATGGACCAGTTTGAAGCCCTGTATAACAGTAATACTGGCCTTTGATTGACAGCTCAGGTTGACAGATTATCAAGTCTTACTTCCCTGCAGCCAAACTGCTGACGGGCTTGGAACTATTCCTTGCTCACACAGATCCCCTTGACCTTTAACTTCTTGTTACATGTGCTAAATTCAGTTCTCATTTAATGGCAGTGGGAACGCTCCCAATTCAGCTTATTTAAAAAGCACAGACAGAGAGTCTAGAATTATCCAAGCCTAGTTGAGAACATTACACATAAGAGGCCAACCAGCCAACCAACCCATTGCCATTGAGTTGATTTCAACTCATACCAGAGTAGAACTGCCCCATATGGGTGTCCAAGGCTGTGAATCTTTACAGCAGCAGACTACCTCATCTTTCTCCCCTGGGGTGGCTGGTAGTTTTGAACCTCTGACCTTTTGGTTAGCAACTGAATGTTTTAACTACTACACCACCAGAGCTCCTTACAAATAAGAGGCAGTCAACAAATATTTGTTAAATGGATGAATAAGTGAATTTAAATATGTGGCTTGTGTACTAAAAGAGGTGATCAGGGATGATCTGGTGACACTGGCCGTGAAATGTCAGGCATTCAGAGCTAGATTGTCACAGCAGCTGGACCAGCCAGCATCAACCATGATAAATATCCAGGGTCAGCTGGGGCACTGACCAGAATAAGGAGGGCACGCGGGCTCTTGTTGTTAGGTGCTGTGGGTCAGTTCTGACTTATATCGACCCCATGTGCAATGGAACCCTGCCTGCTCCATGCCAGCCTCACAATCATTGCTGTGTTTGAGCCCATTGTTTCAGTCCCTCTCGTTGAGGGTCTTCCTCTTTTTTGCTGTCTGCTTTACCAATATGTTGTCCTTCTCCAGCAAGCCCTTAAGTGGCTTGAAATCAGGGGTACCAGGAAGGACTAAATGCCTGTCGTTCCACCCTTAACATTCCCAAGGAGCTTGTAAGAAATGCAAATTTTCTGCCTCCACCCAGTCCTACCTAATCAGAATCTGCATTTTAACAAGACCCCCAGGTGATTCTCATTAAATTTTGAGAAGCCCTGGCTTAAGAGTTTCATCCCTCTTAAGATGCAAATATCTTAAAGCAAAATCCTCCAGAAGTTTAGACTCTAGGTCTTAGATTCTTAACCTCCACATCTGACCTTTAAAAGGCCAGAGTTATTAGCTGTAAGCAACAGAAATATTCTTGTGCTGATCTAAGCAGAAAATGAATTTATCAAAAGGACTATTGCCTCACTCTCAGAATTACTGAGAAAGATGAGGAATTAGGTTGAGAAACTGGAACAAGGGCTGCTAGTTAGCTAGAACCTCAGCCAAAAATACTCCATAGAGCCAGGTTGGTGAAGTCACTACTTCCACCATCACAGAGGCCAGTACCATGAGACAGAGGTGTACTGGAATCAGCTTGTACCTGCTTGTGAGGGGTCAATTGGGTGCCTCTTCTCAATTCTACATTCAGTGATGTCTAGTCCAGTTGAAAGGTTGAAGTGAGCCAATGTGAGGAGTTACACAATGGAAATCAGAAAATGTTATAATTCAGGGCCTTTATTTTTATTTTTATTTTTTTTGGAAAGCCAATTTGTAAGCACTATTGTACTGAGTCCATTACTGGTACAATCGGCCCTGCTCCCCCTTGTCAAAAACCTAAATGTGCAGAGAAACACAGAAATTAGTGTAACGGTATATTTATTGTGCATAAATAGAATTTGAATCAGCGCTTCGAAGAGGGCCCTATGCTCCCTGGTGGTCTAGTGGTTAGGATTTGGCGCTTTCACCGCTTCGAAGAGGAGGCAGTCAGTGAAAACAGGTTACAGTATATAGGTGGGTCTGGGCAGGGTAGTCTCCTAATGGTCATTATAAATTCCTTCCATATTGGTTTCTCAGAGCAAGTGCAGTGCTTCAGGGTAAGTTAGTTGTAAAAACAGTCATTAAGAACATGCCAACCCACTGCCAATGAGTCGATTCCTACTCAAATATATCCTAAAACACAGCTTCCAGTCAGACCCTGGAGTTCCTGCTCCTCAAAACTGACTGTTGTTGTTGTTATGTGCTGTCGAGTCAAACCCGACTCATAGCGACCCCTCCTTGGGTTTCCGAGGCAGTATCACTACAGAAGTAGGATTGCCCAACCTTCCTTCTGAGGAGGAGTGGCTGGTGGGTTTGAACCGCCAGCCATCTGGTTAGCAGGTAAGTGTCTTAGCCACTATGCTACCAGAGCTCCCAAAACTGACTACACATAGATAATTCTCCAAAAGAGACCAAGGCAAAATGGTCTCCTCTAACCTGCTTACTAGGCTACTGTTTGACCTGAAGGTGACTCCAGGAAAACTAGTTCCTTGAAGGTTCAAGGTTTAAAAAGATACCTAATGGCAAATGGCCTGGGTGGGTCACCCCAACTCCATGGACCCAGAAATCTGGATTCCAGAAAAATTAAAATGGTTTCTCACCCTAGAAACTGGATGTTGCTGCTATGTCCAAGATAGCTATTTACCTGTTCCCCTCTCCCCTCCTTTTGTTATATCACTAGTCTGAGGAAAATGTCATGTGACTTGAGCCTGGATCGCTGTTTCCTAGCCTTGGAGGAATAGTGGGCTTACCTGGAGTGTTTTCGTTATCTGGTGCTTCTATAAGAGAAATACTACAGCTGGATGACTCTAATAAAGAGGGATTCATTCTCATACAGTTTAGGAGGCTAGAATTTCCAAGTTCAAAGTGTCACTTCTAGGGGCTGGCTGAAGGCCCCTCGATCTTGGGCTTCAGCTCTGCCTCTTGTTCCCAGACCATTGAAGCTGGAGGCTTCTCTTAACTCAGGCAGCTGCTGGATGCTGAGGCTAACAAACCCAAGGTCGACAAATAAAATGGCACAGTCCCAAGATTATCAAGCACCATGGCAGGCAACTAGTTCAAGTCCAGAAACAGTCCCAAGATTGGCAGGCAACGCGGCAGGCTGCTGAATGAAGATTTGGCTACATGCAGGGTCCAAGGGTGGCAAAAAGTGTCAATGTATGGCTTGAAGTTTACATTTGGCCACTGTTGGATGGTAGCTAAAACCTGTTGCAAGGCTCATTGGGGAAAGTTCTGTTGGGTAGATCTTACTGTTTTCAAAATTAGCAATAATACAGCTCTTGTTTCAAAAGAACCATGTGATCTCTTTGACTCTTTTTTTGACAGTTTTGGTAGGTAGGTATATTTATCCCCATATCTCAGATGAAGAAGCTGAGAAATTGAAGAAATTGCCTATACTCTTACATGGTACACCTGGGATTTGAATGTAGGGGTTGTTTGTTTGCTTGCTTGCTTGTTTTAAATCACTTTTTTTAAATTTATTTTTTTATTGTGATTTGGGTGAAAATTTACAGCGCAAATACACTTTCCATACAGCAGTTCACATACACTTGACCACAATTTAGCACAGTGCAACATCTCCCCTCCCACTTCCTCCCGACAGCGACCTATTCCCTGTGTCTATTCCTCCATGCACTCCTACCCCCTGAGCTGTCTCCCTGTGCCTGAGCAGCCCTTCTTTCTCTCATGCTTATTCTCTCCAAGGAGTGTATCTACCTCAGGTAAATGCTCAACTGATATGCCTGTCTA